>NC_029789.2:70666839-70697955 GCF_000816755.2 Arachis ipaensis | reverse complement strand
GGAAGGTAGCCATTGACAACGGTGATCCACCAACACATAGCTTGCCATAGGAGGACGTGCGTGCGTGAACAAGAAGACAGAGGAAAGCAAAGATTCAGAAGACAAAGCATCTCCAAAAACTCCAACATATTCTCCATTACTGCATAACAAGTAACCTTTAATCGATGCTCTATTGTTTATTCGCAATTCAACTGATAAACATAATTGACTTCCTGACTAAGATTTACAAGATAACCATAGATTGCATCAAACCAACAATCTCCGTGGGATTCGACCCTTACTCACGTGAGGTATTACTTGGACGACCCAGTGCACTTGCTGGTTAGTGGTACGCGTTGTGAAAAGTGTGATTCACAATTCGTGCACCAAGGGTCCACAATGAACAAACGGTCATAAACATTTTCAAGTCAATGCAATACATTCCTGAGCAAGAGGATTACATGAGAGTGGATATGATAGAGAGTTTAGTGGAAAAATATTGGAAGACAATCCTCAAGAGCAAGAAGGAAGTCAAGAGACAACAGAGGAACAAGTAGCCGAGATTTCCATTGAACAAGAGGAAAAACAAGGGAAGAAGGAAGAAGTACGAAAACAAGAACTGAAGCCATTACCCACTCATCTCAAATATGCATTCCTTGACACATCAGAGAGCTTCCCAGTGATCATTAATTCATCCCTGACAAAAAAAGAAGAAGGAGAACTTCTTGATGTACTCAAAGCTCACAAAGATGCTTTGGGATGGACCATTGACGACCTGAAAGGCATCAGCCCTGCAGTGTGTATGCATAAGATCCTCTTGGAGGACAATTCCAAACCAATGGTTCAACCTCAAAGAAGGCTAAATCCCACAATGAAGGAAGTTGTCCAGAAGGAAGTAATGAAGTTGTGGAATGCAGGGATAATCTTCCCAATATCTGACAGCTCATGGGTGAGCCCGGTTCAAGTTGTACCAAAGAAAGGAGGAATGACGGTCATCACTAATGAGAAGAATGAGTTAATCCCTACTAGAACAGTGACCGAGTGGAGAATGTGCATAGACTATAGAAGATTGAATGATGCCACAAGGAAAGATCATTTCCCTCTCCCGTTTATTGATCAGATGTTGGAAAGATTGGACGGCCATGCCTATTATTGCTTTTTGGACGGATATTCTGGGTACAATCAAATCGTGGTGGACCCCAAGGACCAAGAGAAGACTGCCTTCACATGTCCATTTGGAGTTTTTGCATACAGGAGAATGCCATTCGGGCTATGCAACGCCCCAGCCACATTTCAGAGGTTTATGCTTTCCATTTTCTCCGATATGGTCGAAAAGTTTCTAGAGGTCTTCATGGACGACTTCTCTGTTTTTGGTGATAATTTCAACGCTTGCCTGAACCATCTAACTCTGTCTTGAAACGGTGCCAAGAAACTAATTTGGTTTTGAACTGGGAGAAGTGCCATTTCATGGTACCCGAAGGGATTGTTCTTGGTCATAAAGTTTCAAGAAAAGGGATAGAGGTTGACAAGGCAAAGGTTGAGATCATAGAAAAACTCCCTCCACCAACTAATGTGAAATCTGTTAGAAGTTTCTTGGGGCATGCAGGATTTTATAGAAGGTTTATCAAGGATTTTTCAAAAATAGCCAAACCTTTGAGTAATTTATTAATGATCGATAATCCCTTTGTTTTTGATGAAAACTGCCAGCATGCCTTTGAAACTTTAAAAAACAGACTCACAACAGCACCAATCATTACACCCCTGGATTGGGAGCTGCCTTTTGAACTTATGTGTGATGCAAGTGACATTGCAATTGGTGCTGTGCTTGGACAAAAGAAGGGAAACTTGCATCATGTCATATATTATGCAAGTAAAGTGTTGAATGAAGCTCAGAAAAATTATACCACAACAGAGAAGGAATTGCTAGCTGTAGTTTATGCATTTGATAAGTTTAGATCATATTTAATAGGATCCAAAATTGTGGTTTATACTGACCATGCTGCCCTTAAGTATTTGATGTCAAAACAGGATGCTAAACCAAGACTTATCAGGTGGATATTGCTCCTACAAGAGTTTGACATTGAGGTAAGGGATAGGAAGGGTACAGAAAACCGAGTTGCTGATCATTTGTCGAGGCTACCACAAGAAACAATTCAAAAAGCCTCCCAGCCCGTGAATGAAAGCTTCCCAGATGAGCACCTCTTGCAGATTCAGCAAGCACCTTGGTTTGCTGACATAGCGAACTACAAAGTGGGAAGGAAGATAACTCAAGAGTTCTCTAAGCAACAAGTGAAGAAGTTAATCAATGAAGCAAGAAAATTCTTGTGGGATGAACCCTTCCTGTTCAAGAGATGTTCTGATGGAGTAATTAGAAGGTGTGTCCCTGAGAGTGAAATAAGGGATATCTTGTGGCATTGCCATGGCTCAGGTTATGGTGGACACTTTGGCCCAGAAAGAACAGCTGCAAAGATACTGCAGAGTGGCTTCTATTGGCCAGAGAGTATGTCCACCAATGTAATGAATGCCAGAGAGCAGGAGGACTGACAAGAAGGAACGAAATGCCTCAAAACTTCATTTTGGAATTGGAATTATTTGATCTATGGGAAATTGATTTCATGGGACCCTTTCCCCCTTCCTATTCCTTTAGATATATCTTGGTAGCAGTAGAGTATGTCTCAAAGTGGGTGGAAGCCATAGCCACAACCACTTGTGATGCACAAATTGTCCTTCAATTCCTTAAGAAGCATATCTTCACTAGATATGGAGTTTCCAAGGGTCTTGTGAGTGACGGTGGTAGCCATTTTTGCAACAAGCAGATGGAGAAACTCCTCCACAAATATGGAGTCATTCATAAAGTAGCCACGGCATATCATCCCCAGACCAATGGTCAGGCTGAACTAGCAAATAGGGAATTGAAGAAGATCTTGGAGAAGACAGTAGGAAGTACAAGAAAAGATTGGGCTCGGAAGCTAGAGAATGCACTCTAGGCATACATAACGGCATTCAAAACTCCCATTGGGAAGTCTCCCTTTCAGCTATTATATGGCAAATCCTGTCACCTCCCTGTAGAGCTTGAACACAAAGCGTTTTGGGCTACTAAACTCCTAAACCTTGACTCTGAAGCAGCAGGGGAGAAAAGGTTGTTGCAGCTAAATGAGCTGGATGAATTTAGGCTAGAAGCCTATGAAAGTGCCAAGATATACAAAGAAAAAGCCAAGAGGTGGCATGACAGAAGGATCTTGAAGAAAGAATTTAAACCTGGGCAGCAAGTACTCTTGTACAACTCAAGACTCAAGATGTTCCCTGGCAAACTTAAATCTAAATGGACTGGTCCATATTTGGTAACCAAGGTTTTTCCTTATGGGAGTATTGAATTGCTGGACGAAGTAACAAAGAGTCAATTCACAGCAAATGGTCACAGAGCAAAGCTGTACTTAGGAGGACAGTGGGACAAGGAAAAAGAGGTTCAGAACCTACAGCCCTCTTAAAAAGAATGAAGGGTGTCAAGCTAGTGACATTAAAAGAGCGCTTGTTGGGAGGCAACCCAACCTGAGGTAGTTTTCTTTTCATAGCCTTTTCAATAAAAATGTTGAATAATTGGTATGCATTGCAAGGAGCTAAGTTTGGTGTTGCACACCAAAACAATTTCAGGGAGAATGAAGGATTCTAAGTTTGGTGTTCCACCAAAACTTCATTTAAAAGCACATTCTCACCTCCTGCACAATACTAGCTCCAAGCAATCAAACAGATTATTCAAACACTTAACTGCTTTCTAGTTTTAACTCCATAACCTTTAGCAAGGACACAAGATTTTACATATAGTCAACCTGTTGCATCAGAGGAAGTGGCAAGGAATTAAGTTTGGTGTTCCCACACCAAATTAATGTTTGGAATGTGAAGTAAGATAGTTTTTTGTTAGCTGGAAGTACAATAATAGATAGTGGTGGTATGAATGTATGATTGTATGATAGCTCACTTTTAGTGAATAAAAGAACTAGATTGTCTCCTTTTAAGTAAAAAGTAGCTCACTCTCTATGAATCTCAATAAAATAAAAGTCCTAGATTGAAAAGAAAAACAAAAAGAGAAAAGAAAAAGCCAAAAATGGCAACAGAACAAAAGAAAAAAAAAAAGAAACAAAGCTAGACACCAATAGCTTGAACCTTAGAATATATGTCTGTGGTGTCTTTGTACTAGGTTCTGCTTGGATTATTAAGTTCTTTGGAGTGCATCAACACTTGGTGACCTGGGTTAACTAACCCGGGATCATCAACTGAAAGTCCACTATCAAGAGCAACCTAACTACAAGGCATTTAGTAACCCAAAGAGGTACTGGGCATCAATGTTCTAAGAAGGAATGTGAGCCAAGTGTCCATAGTGAATAATGTGTCAAGCATAAATAAAGAAAAGAGCTTGTTACACATGACACTGAACTAAAGCTTATAGAAAAATAGTAACCAAGGACAAAGGAATAATGAGAGGTCATAGCAGTGTGTTGCTTGATGCTTGGATGAGACTTTCTAGGCCTAATTGTCAATAAGAAGTGAGTATTTACATATCTACAAAAAACCCCATGAGCTACCAATAACACTCTGCTAGCATAAACATCTTCTTCTATTTCATTCTTTCTTCTCAATAATTCTTTTCTTGCTTGGGGACAAGCAAGCTTTAAGTTTGGTGTTGTGATGACAAGTCATCTTAGCCTAGTTTCACTAGTCTTTTTCTTTTGTTTTCAATTGATTTTATGCACTTTCTTGAGCCATAAGTAAGCCAATTGGGTAGAATTTCATGTTTCCTTTGATTTAATCAACCATGGATAAATTAATGCAATTTCATGAGATTTTGTGCCATAATTATCATATATTATGAAAGAATAACAATCTCATGATTTTGAGCATAGCTTTGATGTGCTTGGTTGATTAATGATAGGTGAAAAGAGCTTTGAAGAAGGTTGAAGAAAGAAGAAATGGCAAGGAGCAGGAGAGAACAAAAAGCTTGAGCAAAAGCTTGCCTCAAACTTTAGCTCAAAATTTTGGAAGAATTGAATTCACCCTGGAGGAACAAAAGCTTGCGCCAATATTTGCCCTCAAGCATTTAGGCAAACGTTGGCGCCACAACAAAACACCCAGGAGAGCAAAAGCTTGCGCCAACGTTTGACCTCAAGCTTTTAGGCAAACGTTGGCGCCACAACAAAACACCCAGGAGAGCAAAAGCTTGTGCCAACGTTTGACCTCAAGCTTTTAGGCAAACGTTGGCACCACAACAAAATGCCCAGGAGAGCAAAAGCTTGCGCCAACGTTTGACCTCAAGCTTTTAGGCAAACGTTGGCGCCACAACAACATGAAGGGGTATACTTCCAACAAGAATAACTTAAGTTGTAGATGTCCAATTGAGGTGATTCCAATTGGGTTAGAAAGCTGACGTTCAGAGCTTTCCAACCATATATAATAGTCTATAGTGGACATAAAATTGGTAACTTGACAAGAGGGCAAAGTAGTACCCCAAGAGGCATGCAAGAGGGATCCACGTTTGGCTCAAAGTTTGACCTCAAACTTTGGCTCAAACGTGGATGGGAGCAAGGAAGGCTAGCTGATATGAAAAGTTTGAGTAAAAGTTTGACCTCAAACTTTTACTCAAGCTTTTCTGGTTCATGGCCCGGTTCACAAATGGGTTTCTCTCCAACTCCATGAGCAATCAACAGAGGCTTTTGTCAACCCAATTCCATCAAGAGCAAAGGCCCAATTCAAGGCTTGAAGATCATTTGAAGAGAGTGTATAAATAGCTTAGAATTTAAGTTTTTAGGGAGCTTTTCCTTTTTCGTTTTTACTAAGTGAGTTTTGGGAGAGCTTTTGGTTAGGAGTTATTTTGAGATTCTGAGTCTTGGGGAAGGAGAATTGAATTCTCTTCCTCTTAGTTTTCTTGTTTTCAATTTCATTTACACTTGTCTTGAATCTTGGGTTGAAGAATTGAGGAAATTCTATCTCAATCTCATCTTGAGATCTCTCTCTATTTTGATTTACTGCATCATTGAGAATTTGCGATTTCACTTCTTTTCTTCTACTGCTGGATCTTTACTTTTCTTGCAATTGAATCCTCACTTTGGATCTAAGAAGGCATTGAGATCTAGACTTAGTTATCTAGTCTCTTGAGTCCTGAGATCTACATCTTTCAATTTAAATTTCCTTGTTTCGTCGCTACACCAAGCTTATTTTCATTATCATTTGGGATCCGGTTTAATTGAATCCTTCTTTTACATTTCTGTTTGTTAAATTTTACTTTTTCTTGTTTAATTTTTGCAAATCCACTTCCCAACTCCCTTTATAATTCAAGTAATTTACATTTCTTGAACTTTAAGATTCAGCCATTTACATTTGTTGCAATCTAAGTTTCTGCAATTTACATTACTTGTTCTTTAAGATTCAGCTTATTTACTTTCTTTGCTCTTAAATTTTCTGCAATCTACCCCTCTCCCTTTACATTTCAAGCAATTTAGTTTCAGTCAATTACAAATCACTCAACAAAATCTTGATTTGCTTGACTAAATCAACCACTAAACTAAAATTGCTCAATCCTTCAATCCCTGTGGGATCGACCTCACTCACGTGAGTTATTATTACTTGATGTGACCCGGTGCACTTGCCGGTTAGATTTGTGTGTTTGGAATTTGTTTTCCGAAAATACACATCAATGATATATCAAAGGTTTTTCCCTTACTGATCTTCCGGAGTTCTTGGTACTTTCAGAAAAGATCTCGCGTACTCGAAAATCGGGGTTGTTACATTCTACCCTCCTAAAAGAAAATTTTGCCCTCAAAATTTCAGTTACCTGAGAATAGATGCGGGTAATCAGCTTTCATCTTATCTTCCAGTTACCAAGTGTGCTCTTCTTCTCCTCTTGGTTCCCATGCTACTTTGACTAAGTGAACAGTCTTGCCTCTTAGCTGCTTATCACTTCTTTCTACGATCTGAACTGGTGATGCTTGATATGTCAAATCATTTTATAACTGTACTGTTTCTGGTTGTGAAATGTGACTATCATCGGGAACATATTTCTTAAGTTGCGAGACATAAAAAAAAAACATCATGAAGGTTTGATAAATAAGGAGGAAGGGCTATTTGATAAGCTACTAGACCGATTCTTTTAAGTATTTGGAAAGGTTCTATGTATCGTGGGTTAAGCTTCTTAGTCTTAAGGGCTTTACCTATTCCAGTAATCGAAGTTACTTCTAGAAAGACATGATCTCCCTCACTAAACTCTAAGGGTGTACGTCTATTATCGGCATAGCTCTTTTGTCGGCCTTGTGCTGTCTGGATCTTTCGACGAATCTCCTTTATCTTCTCAGTAGTTTCTTACACTAAGTTTGGACCTAAGACACTAGCTTCCCAATCATCATTCCAACACAATGGTGTCTGACATCTCCTTCCGTAGAGAGCTTCATATGGTGCCATCCCGATACTTTATTGGCAACTGTTGTTGTAAACAAATTCGACCAACAGCAAATACTTATCCCAACTTCCCTGGTTATCCATCACACAAGATCTTAACATGTCTTCCAATGTCTGGATTGTTCGCTCTGATTGTCCGTCTATCTGAGGATGGTATGCTGTACTCATATGCAATTCTGTTCCTAAAGCTTTCTGGAAAGCTCCCCAAAATCTGGAAGTAAACCTCGGATCTCGATCTGAAACAATTGACGAAGGTATCCCGTGCAATTGTACGATTTCATGAATATATAGCCGTGCTAGCCTTTCTAAAGTATAGTCAACTCGAATCGGAAGAAAATGTGTTGATTTTGTTAACCTGTCCACAATCACCCAAATAGCATTGTGTCCTGTTGAGGTCCTTGGCAATCCCGTGACAAAATCCATAGTGATCTGCTCCTATTTCCATTATGGTATTTCCAAGTGTTGCAGGGTTCCTAACGGTTTCTGGTGTTCCACTTTCACCTTCTGGCAGGTTAAACATTTTGAGACATAATCAGCTACCTCTTTCTTTAAGCCCAGCTACCAGAATATTTGTTTCAAATCCTTGATACATCTTTATTACTCCAGGATGCATAGAAAATATACTTTGATGACCTTCTGCAAGAATCCTTTGCCGTAAATCTCCAGAGCTAGGCACACAAATTCTGTTCTTATATCTCCAGAGGCTACTACGATCTACTCTTATAGATTCTGGTTCCTCTACTTTCATCCGTCTCAGCATCGTCATCATTTCTGAATCCTGTGCTTGTGCTTGCTGAATCCTAATCTTAAAATGTGGTGTTATATGCAATTGGGCCAAACGGACTCCACTTGACGTCTCAGTCTTAGCCAACATAAGGTCCTCAAATTCCGCGAGTAACTTTTCTTCCTTTATCATCACCCAAGAGATATTCAATTTCTTCCTGCTCAAAGCGTCTGCCACCACGTTCGCTTTTCCTGGGTGATAACTTAACTTAAAATCATAGTCCTTCAGGAATTAAGCATCTTGAAACTTCTATCACACTCAGCCGTCCAAACGAACAGAACTTCCTTTCGTGTAAGGTAAGTCAGAGGTAAGGCTATCTGTGAAAACCCTTTAATAAACCTCCGGTAATATCCAGCAAGTCCGAGAAAACTCCAAACTTCTGTAATGGTCGTAGGTGGTTCCCATTGCACTACTGCTTCAATTTTTGAAGGATCCACTGCAATTCCTCCCTGTGATATAACATGTCCCAAAAATGCCACCTTCTCTGTCTAGAACTCGCACTTTGATAGTTTAGCATATAACTTCCGAGTCCTTAGTATCTGCAATACAGTCCTTAGATGCTCTTCATGCTCTCTTTCTGTCTTCGAATAGATGAGAATATCGTCTATGAAGATTACTATGAACTGATCAAGGTACGGATGGAAAATACGATTCATGTAATTCATGAAAATCGCAGGAGCATTAGGTAGTCCAAACGACATAACCGTATACTCATAGTGACCATATCGAGTTCTAAATACAGTCTTCGGTATATCTGATTCTTTCACTCGAATCTAATGATTGCTCGATCGCAAATCAATCTTCGAGAACACAGTTGCACCTTCCAACTGATCCATCAAACCATTTATTCGTGGAAGTGGGTACTTGTTCTTGATAGTGACTTTATTTAACTGTCGGTAATCTACACAAAGTCACATTCCACCATCCTTCTTCTTTACTAGCAATACTAGAGCTCCCCAAGATGATGCGCTGGGACGAAAAAATTTTTTTCCAAGTAGCTCATCCAACTGCTTCTTCAACTCTGCAAGTTCCAGTGGTGACATCCGGTACGGTGCTATGGAAATCGGTCCGGTTCCAGGTACAAGTTCAATGCTGAATTCTATCTCTTGCTGAGGAAGAAACTCAGGTATATCGTCCGGGAAAATATCAGGAAATTCCTTCACCACTTGGATTCTTTCTAAGCTTAGTTCACTATCATTCGAGCTAGCCGCTAACAGAACGTACCCCTCACAATCACTCCCGTCTAATACAACTCTTACAGAATTCTGATATAAAGTATGAGACAGAAATGGTTTAATATCTAAACTATCAAACGGAATAACAGCAGTTCTTTTAAAATAATCAAGGAAAACATGATACTTAGATAACAAAATGGTACTTGCAGTTGCACCTTCCAACTGTTCCTAATAGCGAATGGTACTTGCAGGCACACTAAACTGGTCAAAGCATTTTGGGATGCAGGTGTATGGACAATCAGATCAAAGTTCAACTCAAAGAAATCTAGTCCCAACTCACGAGCAACAGTTAAAGAAACAAAGGAATGCGATGCACCCGAGTCATACAGTACAGTTAGAAATCGATCTTTGACAATACACTGACCTTGGATCAGGGCGTCTAATTGCATAGCATCATCAGCAGTCATGGCAAACACTCGACCATGTTGCTGGGTTCGCACTAGATTCCGAAAAAACTTTCTTGGGTACATCCTAGCTGTGTGTCCAGATTCCTCACAAGTAAAATAAGCGTTCGTTCCTTACAGCATCCAAATATAACATAACCATAACCATGGAGATCATAACAGCTATGAGGATAGCTGTGCCTCGCATCGATTCGTCATTCGGAATTCGATTAAGCTATGTCTATTCGCAGTCATTAAGGTCCTATCCGCACCAAACAATCAACACTAAGGTGATCAGTCTTAATATTTCAAGTAAGGCACGAACATTCCCCAAAATGAGCACTCATAGACATTCATGCCAAATGTATCTTCAAGATACCCTAATGGCGTGAGACACACAAGCAGAGTATCCAATGAAGCATAGTCAGTCCACTCCCCAGGCTCTACTGGGAACGAACTGCTCTGATACCAAATTGTAACGATCCAATTTTCAGTACGCCTAGGACATACCAGAAACTGAGTGCTACCAATTTGTCATCCTATATATTATCTATTATCTATTATATGAGCCTGATTCGTTGTTAAAAGCGTAGTTAGTTAGCGAGGTACTTTTTTTTTTTTTTGAAAACATTTGGATTAATAGACAGATTCATTCATAATCAACTCACAGCTGATAACAGATAAAACAGTTATAAGCAACCACACATAAATACATCATAAGTAGCTAGCAACATTCAGTTATCCAGCCTTTATTAGAGTATAGACCTTTAGTTAGAACACCCCTAGGTATAGCTAGATAACAACTATATACATATACATACATACAACATCCCAGGTCCTGACCTGTTCAAGAGGTCCCTAAGCTGGCACCTAGGCTAGCCTAGACTCTATACTCACCTAGTCCCTCTAAATTACTAACGCGAGGGAAAGTACGTTCTAGGTCTTCAAAACTCAAGTCAGGTGGAATGTCACCAAAAGGTAGAACATCATCTGCTACTCCTCTACACGATCAGACATTTCCACAGGACGTCTCTCTGGTACCTCATGAAGTATCCACAAAATAGGAATCTCGTACACAAGATTTAGGTTAAAGTGCGCATACGAAGGGGTGCAGACGTTGGCTGGTCTCACAGTATTTACATATAATCAGAGAACGATATTCACCCTAGACTCAGAAGACTATCTAGAGCAGAATCCTCTTCTTGCGAATGGTCATCAGCGAACTATGGTATTGGAGTTACCTTAACGCAACAAATGAATAAACACATCTCTTGGGTTGCCTCAAGCAACAAATAAATATCTCTTGGGTTGCCTCAAGCAACAAATCATCACATAATCATTCTCATTATCATCATTCATCATCATTCTCATTATTCATCATCATTTTCACATTCTTATGCAGTACCTCTTTCTTTCTTTGTTCAATCATACTGTACAAACTTTACATCTTTCACTTTTACAACATCTTAATTCAAACCATTTCTCTTTATCACATTACTCTTTTCTCTTTGTCTTTTTTACTTTGCTCTGATTACTCTTTTCTCTGTATCCCTTTATTCTGCTCTGGTTACTCTGTTCTCTGTGTTTCTTTACTCTGCTCTGATTTCTCTATTTAACGTATGTATTTAAAGCTTATGTAAATTTCGGTATGAATAGTTAGTCTGTCCCAAGTATAGGTTCATTAAGTCTATACTGAAACAGTTTAACTTTTCATATAATACCTAACCCTATTCGCAATTCCAGGACTAACTATGTTGCCCTAGTTCGTTCACTAGTCTCTGTCTATTTTTCTGTCATTAAAATTTTACAGACTTTTTCTTTGATTTTTATCTTTTCTTCAACTTTTTATCTTTTATTTATCTTTGCCTCACTAATATGTTTTTACCACTCCCTAAGTGTTTTATGAAGGTAATTATGAGATTCTGAGTTTAAGGTTGTCTTTCTAAAGCTTTTACAGAAAACTGCCTTTTCTGCATTATTTTATTATTTTTATTAAAATATTATTTTTAATTAATTATTATTTTTTCTTCATGTTCTTCATAAATTCTTTAGATTCCTTCTCTGTTTATACCCGTTTTTTAGTCTTTTCAGCAACCGATTTTACCATAATTCATAATAAATTAGCAGTCACTAAAACCCCATTTTTTCTACATGATTTCAACACAAATTTAACCTCAATTTAAGCTTAGGATTTCGTTTTTCCAGCTGCCCAAGAACATGAACTTTAAAGCTTGAATTTCATCAAATTTCATCAAAATTTCACCAANAACCTTATTTCCAGCCTTGATAAGTCACATGGTTATGTAGAGGAAGAAGAGAGGATCATTTTAGTGAAATCGGAGTTTTGATTTGAGTTTTAGTTCAGAAGAAATCAAGCTTTGAAGATTAAGTGTTCATGAAGTTTTCTCTCTTTTCTCTCTTGTTATTTTCGGCCAAAATGATGAAATGAGAAATCCTTGGAGGTCTTGAGGGTTTAAGGTGAGTTGTGATTGGTTGGCTTGGAGGTGGATTAAAATAATATTAAAATATCTCTGGTGTACAACTACTAAAACGAGGTGTATCAGAACACTCGTAAAAGCATCTCTAAAAATTATTTTCAGAGCTACTAGCATAAATGACACTAGTAACATATTTATAATGAGAATACTACATGTATAATGAGGCCTTAGCATTGCTAAAGTCATCAGGGAGTGCTGGTGCTAAGTTGCACCAGTAAACCGTAAACCCGGTTAAACCGATTTTCTGTTTTTAACAAAAACAGACCAGGTAACCTTATAATATTATTCAAGAAGCTTCTAATACTCATATAATGATAATATCATCCTACTATCTCTCTTCTCTCATAAATCGAGTCCGGTTTGTCAAACTGAGACTATTTACGAAAAATCGAACCAAAACTCCTAACCGATACGGTTCAAAAACTAGGTTCTTCGTGACCGCGTTATCGAGCTTGCCCCGGAAAAGGTTCTAGCTTAAAGATGACATAATGACAATGAGAATTGAGATACTTGATGATATATCAAAGGTTTTCCCCTTACTGATCTTCCGGAGTTCTCCGTACTTTCAGAAAATATCTCACGTACTCAAAAATTGGGGTTGTTACAGTTGGCATTCCAAACATTGGTGGAGATTTTTGGATGAATTTAAGCACAAGCCACCGTAACAAGAAGCTCATCAAATGTCCAACTTAAGGACTTTAACTAAAAATGCTAGGTGGGAGACAACCCACCATGGTATGATTGTTTCTTTTTCAATTTTATTTTGTGTTGTTTATTTTTATTTTATTTTATTTTCATTGAACCTGGAAGTATTCATAGCATCTACATTAGCACTGCATATTGCATACTGCATACTTGCAAAAAAAAATAAATAAATAAAATTTACGCGACGCGTAAGCGTCGCTGACACGTCCGCGTCACCAGTGCATTAGGAAGAAAAGGAAAGTGAACAGAAAGTCACGCGAAAGCGTGGTTGGAGGCGTGCCTTTGGCACAAATTGTTCCACGCGACCGCATCGCTAACGCGTTCACATCAGTTGCGAAAAAATACCTCCCACGCGTCCGCGTCACTCACGCAAACGCGTGACCTGGAAATCGGTGTGAAGATCCAACGCCTAGAAATCTGGGCTGGAATCGTGCGATTGGTGTGCGTTTAGCACAAAATGGCCCACGCGTTCCCGTCCCTAACGTGAACGCATCATTTGCAAAACACTCATCCCACGCGAAAAGCGTGAGCGACGCGTCAGCATCGTGTGGATATTATGGCCCCCTAAATGGAGACAGAGAGTTGCGCTGAAACGACGCTGGAAGTGTGCGTCTAGCATAATTTTGAGCGACGCGGTCGTGTGCCTCACGCGTCTGCGTCATCCATCTTTTACCCAACCGATGCGATCGCGTCAATCACGCGACCACGTGAATCCCATTTCCCCTAGTCACGCGATCGCATGCTCCACACGTTCGCGTGGATTCAAAAACGCTAACCCCAACCACGCGAAACCCTAGCCCCCCCCCCGCGTCACCATTTTCCCTCCCCACCGTGCCGCCGTGCCCCCCCAGCCCCGCCGCACCAACCACCACCATCTCTCTGCCCTCACCTCTATTCATACACATACCAGGTTCCATCGAACGCCAAATTCTCTATCCCTTACAGCTATGTGCTTATTTTTCAGATTATGTTCGAATTAGGCTAGTTAGAGATGCATGTTTGTAGTGGATTCTAGGTGGTTAGGTAGCTAGGCTGTGCTTAGTGGATTTAAGCCTGATAATTACGCCGTTCTTGTTGCTTGTTTTACCTATTCTGCAATTTTGATCTGGCTGTGATGTTCATACTGTTCATATGCTGTTCTTTCCTGTTTCATGCTGCTGTTAGGATTGTTCTTTACTACTCCTATTGTTTGTGACTCTTTGCAGTGCTTTTTAATCTCCTGTGAACTGTTTTTCTTGCTGTTTGTTTCCCGGAAACATCCAATTATAGCCGGAATGCTGCCCAATTTTCTGCAAATTATTTTCATGTATTGAGTTTGAAAACTTACTATTTTGCCTTACTTGGCTACAACCAAACCGATTCATGACTACCCGGGCTGGCATTCTTATTCCTTTTGGATCCCCAAGTTAATAACTTGCACTATTGATGATTTCATGTTAGTTTTGCAACTTTTCTATCCTTCTGAATTATCATCAATCCACTGAAATTTTTTCCTAAATATGAGTTGATTATTCTTTAAATCTGTGAATTTATTGTTACCTAGGACACATTTATCATGCCACTCACTTTAATTTTCTTTCTCCTAACTCACTGATTTCCACTTTCTACCCTCCTTTTACTCCTAACCATTTTAACCTTCTCACTTCTCTTTTTGCTTTTAACCTAACTACTTCAACTTTCTAACTCAGGGCATGATTATTGTTTTTCCTAATTAACATGAATTCTACTTATATTATATTTTGGATTGTGATTTTTCATCTCAGAATTTTAACTCAAATATAGTCCATAATGCACATATATTTAACTCATTTCATAACTATACGGCTCTTTTGCCACTATGTGCTTATTCTATTTGCCTACTTATTTTCCTGCTTTGTTCTTCAATTATATCCTGGAATTTCTACTTTTCAGGATGTCTGACCCTCAGCGTGAAGGAAAAGGCAAAGCAATCACTGGCAAACAGAAAAGAGGCGAATCTTCTATGTCCATCCTGGACATTTTGCATGATGACTCCTGGCGGGAAAGCACTTTACCCCGCAGGAGAAGGCTGACCAGCTCCTCACTGCCAATGATCCAGTTAAATTTGCAAACAGATACCGTGAGCTAAAGTATCCAGTGTTTGCCACTTCCAGGAACCTGTACCTGGAGAGAACTCTAAAAATTCCAGAAGAACTACAGCAGTACACCTCCGAATAGATAAAATAGAGAGGCTGGTTCTTCTTGGAGAGAAACTTGACAGAGGTCAATGCTTCCTGGGTCAGAGAGTTTTACTGTAACTATTTCAAGACTTCCCTGGATGTAGTGCACCTCAGAGGGAAACAGATTTTGGTCACTGAGGAAGCTATTGAGGACATCCTCCACCTTCAGCCTAAATCAGATCAGCCTGACGGTTACCAAAAGGCTGAGGAGGATATGCGCTTTATGAGATTTGACTGGGATGCTGTCAAGCAGAGAATAGCCCTTGATCCTACTGTCCCCTAGTTCATGGGAAAGAACACAGCAATGCCTAAGGGAATCAAGCTGATTTACCTGAATAATGAGGCTCGGCTATGGCACCAGATTCTAAGCAACTATGTGATGCTGAGCACTCATGAGACAGAGCTGCTCGCTGCCATGATCACCCTCATCTAGTGTGTGCTGGAGGGTAAGGACCTGTATCTTCCACGTTTCATCCAGCATTACATGGCCATGGCCCATGTCAGAGGCACCCTTCCTTTCCCTTATCTGATCACCCAGTTAGGCCGCCGAGCTGACGTGCCTTGGGAGGTGGCTGATGCGAAGCCGACTGCTGCAGACTGCAAGAAGATCATTCCTCATAGCAGGAAGTTCCAGGCTTTAGGTTACAGACCCCCATTCCTCACCGCTTCTGATGAGACAGCCACACCTTCAGCTGCCCCTTCTTCATCCACTACTGTACCAGCTACCACCACTGCACCTCCACCTGCTTCAGAGCCTATTTACCACTTCGTGCACCGCCTATTTCAGCAGCTAGACCAGATGGAGTGCCGCAACAAGCGGCGATATGAGAGATCTGAGCGTCGCAACAAGCGACGCTATGAGCACCTCAAATTGATGATCCGATCCGGCAACGACATCCCCTCCGAGCCTGATACCCCTTCTGATATATCTGAGATGGAGGAGGATGATCACGAGGAGGAGGCACCTACCCAGGCTGAGCAGGCAGGACCAGAGCAGGCTGTACCACAGCATGAGGAGCCACACCAGATTTAGGCCGTAGACCCAGAGATTCCTCTACAGTCAGCGCCTCCACTGCAGCAGACAGATCCTCCTACACTTATCCAGTCTGCAGACCTTCAGGCCACCACAGAGACACCAACAGCCCATCCTTCTGGTGATGACACTTCTTCACACCCAGCTTGAGTGAGCATCGAGGACGATGCTATATTTTAAGTGTGGGGAGGTCGCCATCCCTGGCGTATCTTTTTGGTGAACCACTACAAACTCCTTTTTTCTTATTTTGTTTATTTTTCTGTATTTTCATCTTTATTTTTATTTTTCAGTACTTGCACATTGTTCTTTTGCTGTATTTCTACTTTATTTCTGCATTTTGCACTTTAGTTTTTATCTTAGACATTTAATTTAGTTTGCAATTCTAAACTTATTAGTTATAGAATATGTGGATTAATTAGTATGGTTTACCCTTCTAACATATGATAGTTGGTTTAATTGAAAATAAAAGGAGTAAATTAGAGACTTTAGTAAATTAAAACAATCCACACACCTTGTATATATAGCATCACATGTTAGTTAGTTAACAACATTTCTTCAAGGAGGAACACTAAGATTTTAAAAGCCACCCTAATATTTACATTGAGAATAATGGGAACTCTTGATTTCTACTTGCATGACATGTATAACTGATATATAATTTTTGAGCTGGAGAACACACAGCCTGTGAGTTTTGAGCTTAATTGTATGGTTACATAGTAACCATAAATTTCATTCCTGTGTGTTTTGCCCTTCTTTTTCATTCTGATGTTCTTTACTTTGTTTTAATCTATATATCTAATATAGAATATAGATACATACCAAGAGAGGATTGAGGCCATCATTTGAATTTTTCCTCACTTATTCCAAATTAGCCTACCTTTTACATCACCCTTGTTAGCCCCCTTGAGCTTTTTAATCCCCTCTTGTTCTATAACCACATTACTAGCCTTAAGCAGAAAAACAAAATAAAAATCCCAAGTTGAATCCTTGGTTAGCTTAAGATAATTATTATGTACAATTTAAGTGCGGGAAATTTTGTGGGAACATGGGATGATAGAAACAAAGTAGGAATTTAAAAAGAATAAGTTGTTTCAAAAACAAAATTTGGGAAGCATGCTCATGTGAAATAAAAACAATTGAATTACCATGTGCATTGATAATATATATATATATATATATATATATATATATATATATACTAAAGGAAACATTCTATCAAATATCTAGAGTGCAATAAAAGTAAACATCACTGACGATCGGTTTTTCTATCGGGAAAGAAATTCACAAATATAATCGCGTTGCAAGTATAGCTTCTAAACCAATAAAAAATCCTTTCGTACAAACGTTTGGGTGTCACAAGTAACAAACCCCTTTAAAATTGATAACCGAAGTATTCAAACCTCGGCTCGTCTTCTTAAGGAACTGCAGGGAGGTATGTTCTTATTATTGGTTATAAGTATTTAAATAAGGGTATACAAAAATTCCCCGATTGCAAAATAAAAATCAATGCACATGGGGGCAAAAATTTCAAAATTAAATTTAATGCCTGAGCTTGTAATCCAAAGTGGAAAATTTTTGGGTAAATAGGTTAAGGAACTTTAAAATTATATAAAGTATGTATGTTAGGTGAGATCTTAAACTAATCAAGGATTCACTTATTAGCTCACTTAGCCTTATACATATACCCTTACCTTTACCTTGGCCCCATTACAACCGTGAAAAAGACCTCATGATTTTTGTATGTCTCTATTCCATATTTGTTGATTAGTTAGATGAAGAACAAAGTTTCAGAAAGCAAGGATAGAAAAAGAATAGAGTGAATGACCCAATAAACACTGAGCGATGAGAGAGTAAACAAAAAATCCAGTGAGGGTTCAATAGCTCATCACCATATATCTCTGCTTAATTGTTAATTGTCTTACAAGTTTGTGAAATATTTTTTACCCATCTCAATTGTAAAAGTGCTTTAACATTATATAGGGTTTGGCTATGCATATATGATTCCCTGAGGATATGAATTAATTTAACTACATGTAAGCTTTATATACAAGTGAATAATAACTAGAATTGCATAACTTATTTAGATAGTTTGCATTTAGAATAGAATGCATTGCATGAGATTCCCCCATTCTAACTTTACCCTTTCTCTTGGATTTAGCATAAGGACAAGCTATTGTTTAAGTGTGGGGAGATTGATAAACCCATATTTTATGATGTATTTTATGCTCAATTTAAATGATTTATTCAATCCTTCACCCACTTATTCATGTAAATTGCATGGTTTTATTTTCCCTTCCTTATTATGTGATATATGTGAAAAACATGTTTCCTATGCTTTAAAAATATTAATTTTGATTACCCTTTATTACCATTTGATGCCGTGATTTGTGTGTTAAGTATCTTCAGATCTCCTAAGGCAGGAATGGCTTAGAGGACAGAAAGGAAACATACAAAAATGGAAGGAAAGCACAAAAATAGAGTTTTGAAGAAAAGGGCAGCGACATGAATGCATGACTGACGCGGACGCGTACCTTGAGCAGAACGCGTGACAAGGAAAACTCTCAGAGAATGCAAATGACGCGTACGCGTGACCGAAGTGAACGCGTGACAAGGAAAACTCCCAGATGACGCGACCGCGTGACCCACGTAGACGCGTGACAGACGCCACGTGCAGAAAACGCCCCTGGCGATTTCTGGACCCTTTTTCGGCCCAATTCTGAATCCACAAACACAGAATATAAGCCAGAGAATGGAGGAATCAGAAGGGAGAACATGCATTCACTTTTGCTAATTTTAGATGTAGTTTTTAGAGGGAGAGGTTCTCTCCTCTCTCTTAGGTTTTAGGATTAGGATTCCTCTTAAAGGATTTAGGATTTCAACTTCTTCTCAGGTTCAATATTCCTTTTACTTTATATTTCTCTTTTACTTTCAAATACTTTAATGCCTTTATTTAATTACTTATGTTGCCAAATCGGCTTATGAACCATTCATGTTAGGATTTTCTCTATTTAATATAAATTGAGGTATTTCAGATTTATGATTCTTATTTAACTTTTTATATTCTTGGCTTTAATTGATTAACTGAATACTCTTGAGTTATCAAACTTATCGTGATTGTTAATTGTTATTTTTGCTAATTGAATTGAATCCCCGTAACTCTAGTCCTTTCTTAGGAGTTGGCTAGGACTTGAGGATCTAACTAATTAGTCCATTTGACTTTCCCTTGATTTAGTAAAGGTTAACTAAGTGGGATTAAAACTCAATTCTCATCACCATCGATAAGGATAACTAGGATAGGACTTTTGAATTTTCATACCTTGCCAAGAGTTTATTTTATAGTTATTTATTTATTTTACTTGTCATTTAAATTACTTGTCCCTTACTTTCAAAACCCCCGATTTACAAAACTCATAACCAATAATAAGAACATACCTCCCTGTAGTTCCTTGAGAAGACGACCCGAGGTTTGAATACTTCGGTTATCAATTTTAAAGGGGTTTGTTACTTGTGACACCCAAACGTTTGTACGAAAGGATTTTTTGTTGGTTTAGAAGCTATACTTGCAACGCGATTATATTTGTGAATTTCTTTACCGATAGAAAAACCGATCATCAATGATGTTTACTTTTATTGCACTCTAGATGTTTGATAGAATGTTTCCTTTAGTTATTGAGTAGTTTTCTTTATTCCTGGCCTAGGCTAAGGAAATTGAGTGACCTTGAGTCATTGGGTCTTATTGAATTAGTGATTTGAGAACCCTATGTGGTCAATTTGATACTAATTGATACTAACCCACTACTAAACTAATTAGTAGATAGGTTGGGACTTATGGGTTGATGTGATCAAACCTATTTGACATACTTCAAGCTTAGAGTTGACAAGGATGGTGATCTCAATTACCTATGTCTAGCCAAGAGTTCTTTATTACTTGCTTTCTTTAGTTACTTGCTTGATTTACACTTCTTGCCCATTTATTTTATTTCCCCTTTATAAATCAAACCCCTTGCACCTTCATAGCCAATAATTGACCACTTCATTGCAATTCCTTGTGAGACGACCCGGAGTCTAAATACTTCGGTTAATTCTTATTGGGGTTTGTACTTGTGACAACTCAAATTTTTTATGTGAGAATTGTTTATTGGTTTGGAGCTATGCTTACAACGAAGTTCTTATTTCTATAACAGAAATTCTATATCGACACGACAATTCTTACACATCAAAATGGCGCCGTTGCCGGGGAATGATGACATGGTGCTATGTTATTGGCTATTGTATATATTGTGAATAGCTTGATTTTTGGTTTGTTTGTTAGTTTTTGCTAGTTTTAAGATTTGGTTTCTTTGTTTCTTGTTAACTTTTATTTTTGTTTTCTCTTATCACCATGAATTCTCATCACTTTTTTTATGAGATTGGTTCAAACTATGTTGTAGGAGATGGAAGCTTTAATGAGGGCATGCATCAAGGATTTAGAGATCAAAGGTGGGAAGAGCCCCAAGCTTATGGACAACCTTCTTGGCAACAACCTCTTCCAGATTCTTATGGGTACAATCCAAATCCTAATGCATATCAATCTAATGCGTGTGATAACCCTTATTGCAATTGTCAACCACAACCACCACACACATATGAACTTTTCCCTCAACATAGTCTCGAACAACCTTACTCACAAGCCTCATACCACCATTCACATACGTATGACCCCGACCCATATCCACCACACCAACCATCATATGAACCATCCTTAGAACCACCGCCATTCTAACACCAATACTTCCAAGAGCCACAAATTCTATGTACACCACCTCAAGACTCTCACCAATATTAACCACCTTCCAACAACAACACCTTTCCCTCAAACAATGAACCCTCTCTTCCACCACTGCCCTCAATGAAGCCCTCATGCAAGAACTAGGAGATCTTGAATCTCATATCCTAAGGCAACAAGAAGGGATGGAAAAGGATTTTAAGGAGATAGAAGCCAAGATGGCTATCATGGTAGAAGCCGTAAGTCACATAACCTCCCACCTAAGCGCATGTATCCCAAGTACTCCCATTGTTGAACATGGAAAAGTAACCAAGGAGCTTAGTGAGGGAATGAACTTGAAGCTCCAAGGTGAAGAAGAGGAGTTAAAGCAAGAAGTACAACAAGAGGAGGAGGTAGAGATTGTTGAACAAGAGGAAGTAGTGGGTGGATGTTTAGGATATGTTGAGCACATAAAGGAATCTCAAGCTGAAGAGCCTTCTTCCACAGAGTTTGGATGGGATGTTAAAGAGGAGAGTAATGTTATGGAAGTAGATAGAGAGTTGAGGGAAATTGATCAAGAAGTAGATTCCATCATTAGTGATTTTTTGTCCACATTGATCAACCTCCTGGATGATCTTGTTGAGCCTTCTTCCATTAGACTAGAAAGCAATGTTGAAGAGGATGTGCAACCTCCAAGACACAATGTGAATGGAGAATTGGAAGAAGTGTTCGAAGCCACAAGCCCTCCTATCTATGATAATTCCGCATCAACATATGATCCTTTTGAGCTTGATGAGTCCTTCCCCACCATGCTTGGGATTAATGAGGAGGTAGACTCCTATCTATGATTTGAGTAATGGGGAAGAGATAGAAGAATTTGGTGAAGAAGAATGTGAACTTGAGGAAGCTTGGCAAGAGGTAGAGCTTGAAGCACCTTGTCAAGTGGTGGAAGCCTCTAGAAGAGGATGGACGGGAGTGGAACATGCTTTGTCAAGACTGTTCGGAACCCCTCCACCTAGGTTGTCATCTAATCCTTCATTTGAGTGGGTAAAACTTCTAATTCTTAGCTTTATTATCCCATTTGAATATGGTTTGCTTGAAACGGATGGCCAACTTAAAGCGCTTTATGGAATTAAGCATAAGCAGAGGATGTTTAGTGGCGTTGTAAGTCTAGGCTCATTATGGTTGGAAGCTCAAAATTGAAGAGAATGGATTGGTGTAGCACTCAATTGAATGGGTCTAGGAGGGTAGTTTGGTGCATTCATGAGAATTCATCCCTCTTGCCACCCAGAGGAAATCACCATGATCAACTCAAGGACGGGTGTGAAAACAAAGTGTGGGATCCCAGATCGCACAAGGAAGATCAACTTTGGGAGCCCATGGTTTGTGAAGAACTCCATCAAAGCTTGGAGTTATAAACTTTGAATGATGAAGCACAATGGAAGTCCAAGCATTGGTGGATGTTCAAGGATGGAATCAAGCATAAGCCACCTTAATGAGGAGCTCCCCATAAGTCAAACTTAAGGACAATAAACAAAAGTGCTAGGTGGGAGACACCCTACCATGGTAACATCTTTCCCTTTTTCCTCTTTGTGAATATTCGTAATTTAGGTTTAATTTCATGTTTTGTTTAGTTATTGGAGTTTATTTGGGAGTCTAGTAGGTTAAATAAGGTTTTATGATGTTTTGGTAGCTGTTTGGAGGTTTGGAATGCTTGGTTTGGTGCAAAAACATAGAAAAACTTTGAAAAACAGAGCACCATCCACGCGTACGCGTGCCCCAAGTACTTTCAACCATCCACGCGCATGCGTCATGCACGTGTACGCGTGGATTGCATATTTTCACCTCAAAGCTGGTCACGCGTACGCGCACCTCACGCGTACGCATCGCTCTCGAAATAACCCATCCACCCGCACGCATGCTGCACGCGTACGCGTTGTGCCCATTTCATCATTCCACGCGCACGTGCCACTGATGTGCACGCATGGGCTGCCCTGCATCAACCATATTCTTTTCTTCTCTTCTTTCCATTTCTTTCCTTCTTCTCTCTTCTCTTCCTTTCTTTCCACCCTTCAAACATCATCCAACACTACCAAACATCATATAACACCATTTCTTTTTAGTTAGTTAGTTAGTTTAATTTTTGTTTAACTTTTGTTTTCCTTTATAAGTGTTGCAATACTAATCTTGTTTACTGTTTACTGCTGCTGATCGCTAATAGGATGATATCTTAACATTAATTTTGTCTATATTCCTTGTTGGATTTCTTTGTTGAGGTTATATTTGGTTACTTGGTTTGGAACTTTTCATGCTTAATGTTTTTTAATACCAAGTACCTGTTACATTGCCTTCATGCGTCTTAACTCTTTGAATTGCATGTTTTGGCCACCATGCATTCATCATCTATTGTTAGGCAATTGTACATTATCGATGAATTGTTTCTTAGGTGTTGCTTATTCATGATTGATCCTTATTTACCTCACCTATTTGATGCATTGAGATTGTGGAATTGGATCGAAAGCTTAGCTAGTGACATATTTTTGAGCTTTCCAAGCTTTATGGACCATGCTTGCTATGTGATTGATTTTAACTCTTACATCTCTTTTTCTAAGTTCCAAAGCATCCATGCCTTCTACCTCTATGTCACTTTGTTGTTGCAACAACTTCAATATGTGTCATTGTTTGATTTGTGAGTTCTCCATACCATTTTATTCACCAAGTTACTTACACATCAATCAATGTCCATTTATTATCCAATTTCACCATTGCTTGACTTTTTGCTTGAATGCTTTTATGCTTCTTCACTAGTTGTTTGGTTGCCTTAACCTACAAGTCCTTTAAAGCATCTCAAGCACACTGGATTGAGTGAAGTGTATGCTATCTGTTGTATAATTGTGACATAGCTTTTTATGCTAGTATGTGCGTTCTAAACCGCATGCAACCTAGAACTCACACATCTATCTTTCATCGATGTCATACTAATTCACTCACCTCATTCTAGTGATTTACCTCATTCCAACAATTTACACTTTCTTGCTTTTTATTTTCTCATCTTACGGTTTTATTCTCTATTTTTCATGACTGATGCACCATAAGCAAGAACGGAAGTAGAAGAAAAAACACGCAGCACCGGTTGACCTGCCAGTTGAAGGTGGCAATCCGGAGAATCACCGTATCTCCACACTTAAAAGTTTGCACCGTCCTCGGTGCACTAAAAATGAGCAAGAGGGTACGGTGACTCCTCTCATTCACTGTCACTTTCGCCACTCCTCTCTCTCTGCCCTCCGTCCGGCCGCCTCCATTGCCACCGGGGAGCACCCAGCCTCTATCACCACCTCCACTAACTCACTCTCTTCTACCCTTTCCCCTCGTCCTCACCACTGCATCAGGAAGAGTTGCTCTCTGTGCTCTTCTCTCTGCTTTGCTACTCTGCTCCGCGCCAACTCCCGGCGCCACCGCGAGCACGACCAAACCGCCGCGACTACTAGGCGGCACTACAATCCTGCACTTCTTCATTTCCAGTCTCCAATTTTATTTTGTTTGCTTCCTGGCCAGGTTTCTTTCCCCCCTGCCTTCTGCTCTATTCTGTAGTTTATTTTAGTAATTCTGTTTATTAAATTTTGTTAGCATAGTTGTTTAATTTCTGTATGTTAGGTTAGATAGAAATGCATGCCGTTAGGTAGTTATGATGTGGTTAGAGGATTCTAGGCCTAATAAGTGCTCTGTTCTTGTTTACTTGCTGCATGTTATATGCTTTGCTGAATAATGGTTGCTGTGATGATTTATGTTTTACATGCTCTTACCTACTGCTGCCTTGCTAAAATTCACTATTTGATTAAGTTTGATGCTGCCTAATATATGTAATCCATGATAGAATATATGTTTGATACATTGTTGGATTCATATGACTGTTTTTGCTGCCGTTTGCTATCCGGGAACATCCAATTTACTACCGGAATGCTGCCCAAATTTCTAGAAAGTTGTTTTGTTCCTAACTTGCAACCTAAGGATTGAACTCGACACTTTTTCAAATTGAGTTTTACATGACTTCAACAAGTTCACTTCATAGGTTGCCTAGGTTGGCATTTCTGTGCTTATTTGTGTTTTCCGTGATATGCATTGACATAGTTAGTTCAAGGAATTGTTTGACGGATCTCTGAGTCACACAATCCTTTGCCTGACTTATCTATGTGAACCTTCATGTGCTTTCGATGCCAAGTTAAGTCAAATGCCTTTTAACTCAACTAAATTTACAATTTGACTTTAACTTGCAAATTCTTGAATATGGTTCATTCACTTGCAATGTTTGGTGGATTTCACTAGTGTAACGCTTTTTACTTCAAAATGGTTTTTAACTTGCTTTTGGCTACACTTAGTGCATACTTTACTCTTTCAACACCAATTATTGCAACTTCGTGATCATGACATTGATTGATGACTTGCTTCCTATTTATATGCTTTTATGCAAAATTTTATTTTCATCATCAATGACCGCATCTCTTTCATGAATGTGAGTGTGCTTATCCTCCATACTTTGTGCATTCCTTTTAATTAAGCCAACAGTCGTCATACCACTAACCTTTGTACCGGTTTTCTAACCTCTAACTTGATTAACCACCTAACTTCTCCTTTTGTTTTCAAATTAACCCATTAACCAATCTTTTGGGTATGACGTTATTTAGGCTTAATAAACAAAGCATTGTGCAAATATGGCTTGAATTCTTAGTTTGTGATTTTATTTGATTTCTGAATTTTATTTCTTGCATTCCAAGAATCCTTATCTGTTAACTCACTTCATGATTGCTTATCGATCCGCTTGTCTTCCGAATATGCCATTCTTTGCTTTGTTTTCCTCTATTTGGCCTAAGTGTTTATATCTTGTCATATCTATTTTTCAGGATGGCCGACAGAGGGAAAGCCAAGGTTACTTCAAGGAAGAGAAAGAAAACTTAACCATTCACTCTTTCTCCCTACTATGACTATGTAAAGAACCCTGTACATGATGAGGACAAGGCTAACCAACAACTGCCACCCACTGACACAATTAAGTTCCCCAACCTCTATTGTGAGCTTCGATTCCCTACATACCGGAAGAAAAACTTAAACATAGAGAAGAAACTGGTCCTCCCGATTGATGTGAGATGAGCCATTACGACCCGTATTCAGGGGATGGGCATGGGCTTTATTGACATGGATCTAGGCAGGGTGAACTCCTCTTGGTTGAAGGAATTCTACTGTAACTTCTTTAGACACACCCTTGAGTCAGTTCACCTGCGAGGCGGGCAGATTTTGGTTACGGAGGCAGCTATTCAAGACAGACTCGGCTGGCTGCCCAGGACCGGTGCTACAGATGCTATTGAGCAGGCAGAGGTTGCGATCCATTGTATGACCTTCGATTATGATGCTCTGAGGGATGTTATTGCCACCCCGAATGCCCCATGGGTGATGGACGTCGATAACAGGAAGACTAAGAGGATGCTGTTTACTCATCTTTCTAGGGTGGCCAGGACGTGGCAGCATATCTTCGCACATTATGTTATGCCGACCACCCATTTCACAGATATCCTATGGACATGCTTGTCCTGATCAGATGTGTCATGGAGGGGAAGGAGGTATACTTCCCTCGACTGATCAGACGATACATGTGGCGGGCCCATGTCCGTGGCTTGCTTCCCTTTCCCACCTTGGTCACTACGATGATTCAGTTAGCAGGCGCCCCATGGGAGGTAGATGATGAGATACCACTTCCGTTCCACGGAAAAGAGGAAGTGATTCCGTGGGGGGAGTGGGTACATGAGAAGCCAGCTTTCCGGCGCCGGTCTAGAGCTAGAGCAGCAGTAGCCGGAACTTCTTCTTCATCAGCTGCAGTAGCACCGTCGGCACCATCAGCATCCACTGCACCATCAGCAGCACCCCAGCTGACATATCTCTTGGTGCAGCATCTGATCCAATTTATGGAGCGCAGTAAGCGCTGCATTATACGATGCCTGGACAGGATAGATCAGATGTTCGTGGCATTGGACGTTGAGTTGCCCCCTCTTCCCGAGCCCTCTGCATCAAAGGAGGAGCATGCTGAGGAGCATGAGAAGAAGCCAGCTCAGACAGAGGTACCACCGCAGACACAGGCTACTCCGAAGGTTCAGCGGCCCCCTGAGGAGCCACAGTCTGAGACGCAGCAGCCAGACGTGACAGTTGACCCTCACCCTTAGCCTGAGCAGTAGCATCGAGGACGATACTCGATTATAAGTGTGGGGAGGTCACCATCGTCGCCGTCGGTGGGACCGCTATTTTGGGTGACCACCTTGGTCACCGCGATGATTCAGCTAGCCGGTGCCCCATGGGAGGTAGATGATGAGATACCATCCCCGGTCCACGGAAAGAAGGAAGTGATTCCATGGGGGGAGTGGGTGCATGAGAAACCCCCTTCTCGGCGTCGCTCTAGAGCCAGAGTAGCCGCGACACCCGGCGCCTCATCCTCAGTAGCAGCAGGACTCGTAGCCCTAGCACCACCGATAGCACCACTATCGCCAGCACCTCTGCCAACTTACCTTCTAGTCCAGCATCTGTTCCGCTTTATGGAGCGCAGTGAGCGCCGCATTATACGACGTCTGGACAGGATGGATCAGATGTTCATAGCATTGGGTGTTGAGTTGCCCCCTCTTTCTTACCCTTCTTCTGCATCAGGGGAAGAGCAGGCCGAGGAGCATGAGGCAGAGCCAGCTCAGACAGAAGCACCATCACAGACACAGGCCACCCCGGACCCACAGCAGCCCGCTAAGGAGCCACAGCCTGAGACCCAGCAGCCAGACGCGATAGTTGACCCTCACTATGAGCCTAACCAGTAGCATCGAGGACGATGCATCATTCTAAGTGTGGGGAGGTCACTATTGTCGTCGTCGGTGGGACCGCTATTTTGGGTGACAAGTTCATACATTTGTTTTTTATTTCGTGTTATTTCTAGTATTTTGCACTCTGTTTTACCGCACTCTTTGGATCATTGTATATATTTGTCATTTTGGATACTTTTATCTTAGTTGTTGCATTTTGCACCATAGTTTGGATATACTCTTCATTTTAGATTTTTAGTTGAATTTGCATTTGCAGTTGATAGTGTATATATATGTAGTTACTTTAGTTAGTAGTTGTGATTTGAAAATTATGGATTATTGGAGCTTGGTTTACCCTTTTTACATATGAAAATTGGTTTGATTGAAAAAAGGGGATAAACTAAGGAATTTAAAACTTTTCTAAATCTCAACATTGCATTAGGTTAAGCTTAGTCAAAATAATGAAAATTTTCAATAATTTTTAACTATAGGGCACCCCAATTGATTGAAAATTTTTTTTTAGAACTTGCTTGAATTATACACTTTGTGGATCATGTTTTGAGCTAAGAACACAAGCATGTAAGTTTTGAGCCTTAATTGTAATCTTTGATTTGTTTGATTCTTTATGTCCATTATTTTGTGTATACATGCATTTATATGATTGAGGCCATTGTTCAAATAGCTCACTTGTCCAAATAGCCTAGCTTTTATCTTCCATTGTTAGCTAATTTTTAGCCTATGCTTAACCCATTTGTTCTTAATTGTTGCTCATTACAAGCCTAAATGAAAAACAATAAATGTCCCTTGTTTGGATCTTTGATTAGCTTAGGCTAGTGAGAGTGTTCATTACTTGATTTTGGGAAAGTTGCGAACATTGGGTAGAGATAAAAGTGTATTTTGTATTTCTTTTGTTGAAAATTTTGGGAATTGGGTACATACTCATGTATCGATTATGTTTAAACCATATGCATTGATGCTTTTGTGTATATTTTAGTTTGAAAAAAAAAAGAAAAAAAATTAAAGAGAAAAACAAAAAGAAAAAAAAGAAAAAAAGAAAAAGAAAAGCAATAAAAAGGGGACAAAATGTCCCAAAGTTCAAAGTTCAATAAAAAATCAATGTATATGTGTGGTGATCAAAAAGAAAATGCATGAGTATGTGAAAAAGTGAAGAATGGGTAGTTAGCTTTGTTTAGAATTGTATAGGTTATCATAGGTTAGGTGGGAAGTTTAAGTTAATCAAAGATTCAAATTCTAGTTCACTTGACCATATGCATCCTTACCTTGACCCTAACCCCATTACAACCTATAGGAAAGTCCTCATGATATTTGTATGCATGCATGAAGTAATTGTTGATTGTTAGATGAAAGACAAATCCTGGAAAGCATGATGAGGGGAGAATTGAGTGAATCAACCCCATACACTTGAGTGACTAGAGCGGATACACATCCGGTGAGGGTTCGATCACTCAATTATATGTTTCCACCCATGATCATCTTTTCTTGCATGTTTGTAAAATCTTTCAATTATTCAAGTCAATTGTGGGTTTGCTTTGACTACTATTGCTTTAGCCCTTGTACTTGTACATGTATTCTTGGAAATTGGTTTGTTTTGACCAAGTAATTGCATTCATGTAGATAGATTGCATATAGATAGAATGTATAAAGGTAGTTTGCATTGAATAAATATTGATACCCCTTTGCTTCTTTCTTGATATTAGCATGAGGACATGCTTAGTTTAAGTGTGGGGAGGTTTGATAAACCCCAATTCTGTGGTTTATCTTGTGCTTATTTTAGGGAATTTTATCACTTTTTCCCACATTTATACAATGAAATAGCATGGTTTTGTAATTCTCCCTTGAATTGTGCTTAAGTATAAAAACATGCTTTTTAGGCCCTTAAATTGGTGATTTTAATTCACTTTAATTCCATTCGATGTCTTGATGTGTTTGTTGAGTGATTTCAGGTCCATAAGGCAAGTATTGGATAGAAGAAATGAGGAGAAAAGCATACAAAGTGGAGAATGCATAAGGAAACAAGGATTTGGAGTACATCAACCCACGCGCACGCGCAGAAGACGCGCACGCGTGGATGTGAAGTTGCATGGTGACTGCTGAGCAAATTATTGTGATGGTCTAGATTCAATGCAAGCTAACTAAATGTAATCTATCTATATGAATGCATCCACTTGGTCAAAATAAATCAATTTCCAAGAACACATATACAAACACAAGGGCTAAGGCAATAGCAATCAACTCAACCCACAATTGAGTTGAATGATTGAAAGATTTTACAAACTTGCAAGAAAAGATGATCATGGGTGGAAACATGTAATTGAGCGATCGAACCCTCGCCGGATGTGTATCCGCTCTAGTCGCTCAGTGTATGGGGTTGATTCACTCGATTCTCCCCTAATCATGCTTTCCATGATTTGTTTTTCATCTAACAATCAACAATTATTTCATGCATGCATACAAATATCATGAGGACTTTCCCATAGGTTGTAATGGGGCTAGGGTCAAAGTAGGATGCATATGGTCAAGTGAGCTAGAAATTCAAATCTTTGATTAACTTAAACTTCCTACCTAACCTGTGACAACCTATACAATTCTAAACAAACCTAAATACCCATTCTTCACTTTTCATACACTCATGCACTCTCTTTTTTATCACAACTCATATGCATTGACTCTTATTGAACTTCACTTTGGGGCATTTTGTCCCCTTTTTATTGCTTTTCTTTTTTTTTCTTATATATATATATTTTTTTCTTTTTGTTTTTCTCATTTTTTTTCTTTTCAAACTAAAATATATACAAAAGCATCAATGCATATGGTTTAAACATAATTGATACATGAGTATGTACCCAATTCCTAGGATTTTTAACAAAAACACAAAAATACACTTTTATCTCTACCCAATGTTCCTAACTCTTCCAAAATCAAATGATAAACACTCTCACTAGCCTAAGCTAATCAAAGATCCAAACAAGGGACATTTATTGTTTTTCACTTAGGCTTGTAATGTGCTATCATTAAGAACAAATGGGTTAAGCATAGGCTCAAAATTGGCTAACAATGGAAGATAAAAGGTAGGCTATTTAGGTGAGTAAGCTATTTAAACAATGGCCTCAATCATATAAATGCATGTATACACAAAGTAATGGACATAAAGAATTAAACAAATCAAAGATTACACTCATAGGAAGAGGAATAATGCACACAAGAATGAAAGTAAGTGGTTATGTATGATGTAACCACACAATTAGGCTCAAATCTCACATGCTTGT
>NC_029789.2:70571665-70664898 GCF_000816755.2 Arachis ipaensis | reverse complement strand
ATTCCCTAAAATAAGCACAAGATAAACCATGAAATCGGGGTTTATCAAATCTCTCCACACTTAAACTAAGCATGTCCTCATGCTAAAATCAAGAAAGACGCAAGGGTATCAACATTTATTCAATGCAGGCTAACTAAATGTAATCTATCTATATGAATGCATCCACTTGGTCAAAATAAATCAATTTCCAAGAACACATATACAAACACAAGGGCTAAGGCAATAGCAATCAACTCAACCCACAATTGAGTTGAATGATTGAAAGATTTTACAAACTTGCAAGAAAAGATGATCATGGGTGGAAACATGTAATTGAGCGATCGAACCCTCGCCGGATGTGTATCCGCTCTAGTCGCTCAGTGTATGGGGTTGATTCACTCGATTCTCCCCTAATCATGCTTTCCATGATTTGTTTTTCATCTAACAATCAACAATTATTTCATGCATGCATACAAATATCATGAGGACTTTCCCATAGGTTGTAATGGGGCTAGGGTCAAAGTAGGATGCATATGGTCAAGTGAGCTAGAAATTCAAATCTTTGATTAACTTAAACTTCCTACCTAACCTGTGACAACCTATACAATTCTAAACAAACCTAAATACCCATTCTTCACTTTTCATACACTCATGCACTCTCTTTTTTATCACAACTCATATGCATTGACTCTTATTGATCTTCACTTTGGGGCATTTTGTCCCCTTTTTATTGCTTTTCTTTTTTTTTCTTATATATATATATTTTTTTCTTTTTGTTTTTCTCATTTTTTTTCTTTTCAAACTAAAATATATACAAGAACATCAATGCATATGGTTTACACATGATTAATACATGAGTATATACCCAATTCCCAAAATTCTCAACACAAATACAAAAACACACTTTTATCTCTAACCAATGTTCCCAACTTTCTCGAAATCAAGTAATGAACACTCTCACTAGCCTAAGCTAATCAAAGATCCAAACAAGGGACATTTATTGTTTTTCACTTAGGCTTGTAATGTGCTATCATTAAGAACAAATGGGTTAAGCATAGGCTCAAAATTGGCTAACAATGGAAGATAAAAGGTAGGCTATTTAGGTGAGTAAGCTATTTAAACAATGGCCTCAATCATATAAATGCATGTATACACAAAGTAATGGACATAAAGAATTAAACAAATCAAAGATTACACTCATAGGAAGAGAATAATGCACACAAGAATGAAAATAAGTGGTTATATGATGTAACCACGCAATTAGGCTCAAAACTCACATACTTGTATTCTTTGCTCAAAACATGATCCAAAGTATATAATTTAAGCATGTCCTAAAAAAAATTTTTTCAACCAGTTGGAGTGGTGCTTTAGAAATGGAATTCTTGGAAATTTTCATCATATTGACTAAGCTTAATCTAATGCAAGGTTGTGATTTAGAAAACTAAAAAAAAATTCTTAGCTTACCCCTTTTCCAATCAAAGCACATTTCATATGCAAAGGGGATCAAGTAGGTTTCAACAATTCACAATGTTTTTTCCAATTCACAACCAAAAGGGCTAAAACAACTATATAATAAAAATCCAACCAAAATACGAAATGTATACAATCTAAGGTACAAAATGCGATGACTAAGATAAAGTAATCCCAAGATAACAAATATATACAATAATCTCAAAGTTAAAGTTCAAAATAAAGTAGCAGAAGCTAGAGGATAAATGTCTGAAAGTTTACCACACAAATGCTATCCACCGGTCACGAACGGTGACCTCCCCGCACTTTAGGATGAAGCATCGTCCTCGATGCTACTGCTGGAGCACGGGATGGGGGTCAACAGTGACGCCGGACTGTGGCTCAGGCTCAGGCTGTGGCTGTGAGTCCTCAGGGGGCTGCGGAACCTCTGTGGTGGCCTGTGTCTCTAGGGGTGCCTGCTGCTGAGTTGGCTCCTCAACATGCTCTTCCTCCTGATCCTGCTCATCAGAGGCGGGAGAGTCTGGCAGCAGAGGTAGCTCGATACCCTGCGATACAAACACCTGGTCTATGCGATCGAGACGTCACATGATTCGATGCTCGCTGCATTCCATGAAGCAAAACAGGCGCTGCACTAACAGGTATGTCGGCTCAGGTGCTGGTGGTGGTGGCAAGGTTGCTACGGCTGTTGAAGCAGAGGAGGGTCCTGCTACTGCTGTGGAAGATGAAGGCTGAGCTGCCTCCACCACTACTCTAGTTCGCGAACGGCATCTGGATAGAGGCTTTTCGAGCACCCACCCACCCCACGGAATAGTAACCTCCTTGTCGTCGTTATCTGGGGGTGGTGGTGTCACGTCATTGTCCTCCCATGGGACATTGGCTAGCTCAATCATGCTGGTGACCAATGTAGGAAATGGTAATAGGCCACAAATGTGTGCACGCCACTTGCTCTGCCTGATCAACCGGGGGAAGTCTACCTCTTTCCCCTCCATGACACAGCCAATCAGAACTAGCATATCCATCGGAATCTCTGAAAAGTGAGTGCTGGGCAGGACATAATGAGCGAATATATGCTGCTAAGTCCTAGTCTCTCTCGACAGATAAGTGAATAGCATCCCCTTGGGCTTCTTGTTGCCAGAATCCATTATCCAAGGGGCTTCCAGTGTGGCAATCACGTGCTTTATGATAAACCCTAATTTTGTGGTTTACATTGTGTAGAATTTGGGGGCTTTTGTCAATATTTTTCACACTTATTCACAAGAATTGCATGGTTTTGTGTTCTCTTCCTAATATTGCTCCACGATGAAAAACATGCTTCTTTTGCCTTAAAATTGCTATATTTTGATCCTCTTTTATTATCATTCGATGCCGTGACGTGTTTGTTGAGTGATTTCAGAAATTATAGGACAATAATGGCCTAGAAGAGAGAAAGAAAGCATGCACAAGAGGAAGGAATATGAATATTTGGATTTTGGGAATTTTAGCATTGGCGCGCACGCGCACCTCGCGCGCACGCATGGATGTGGACAGCTGGAAGCGGCACGCAAAGATCGACGCATCTGTGCAGATTAGGGAAATCCACACCGACGCGCATGCGTACATGGCGCGCACGCGTGGATCACAAAAGCAATCGTCCCACACGCACGCATGGCGCGTACGCGTGACAAGCTGCACGTGACCTCATTAAAGGAAATCGTGCCTGGCGATTTCTGAGGCTCAAGAGGCCCAAATTCAAGCTGGTTCTGCATGGAAAAAACCCAAGGATGCTAGGGGGAAAGGGAGGGATCATTCATTTTTACACTTAGACACAACTTTTAGCTACTTTTTGGTTCTTGTTCTCTAGAGAGAGAAACCCTTATTCCTCTCTAGATCTAGCTCTAATTTGATCTTCCCTTGTTGAATTCTGAATTGGATCTTGTTAATTACTAGTTTTGATTGTTTAATTTGACTTCTTTAGTATAATTTTGTTTAGATCTTGTGTTAATTTTATGTTTTCTTGTCAATTGTCATTTTATACCCATTTCATGAATCTTGTGAATCTTGAATTGCTAATGTTACATTGATGATTTTCATGATTAATTGTGTTGTGTGAGTGATTGTATGTTGATAATTGTTAGTGGGTACTTGTTAATTTCAATTTAATTGCACTTTGAATATGTCTTTTAGTAATGCTTACCATGTGTTTGATGAAATGTTTCCTTTGATTATGGAATAGTTCTCTTTACTCTTGTCCTAGGCTAAGGGAATTGGGTAAACTTGAGTCATTGGGTCTAATGGATTTGATGATTTAGGAACCCTTAGTGGTCAATTTGATAGTCATTGACACTAGCCTACTACTAAGTCAATTAGTAGCTATGTTGGACCTTATGGGTTGATGTTGACTAAACCATTTAACATACTTCAAGTATAGAGGTAGACTTAATGAGTTTGGTTCCTCATAATTGTCAAGATATGGTTATTAGACAAGGATAGTGACCCCAATTCCCATGTCTAGCCAAGGGTTGCTTTATTATTCATATTTGAAAACCCCAAAAATCCTAATTGCTTGTCTTAGTTATAGTTATTTGGTTAGTCTTAGAGTAGAATTATATTGGATGTTATCTTATTAGTTTGGAATTGCTCACATCTTGCTTTAGTTGTTTGAATTAGTTTCTTGCACTCCAAGATTACTTACTTGTTAGGATTCTTAGTTTAATTTCTTGCTAATGACTTGCAACCCCGGAATTCTAATCAATGTTGATGCACATGTTTGCCCATTCCTTGTAAGACGACCCGAGGTTTGAATACTTCGATTATTTTTATTGGGGTTGAACTTGTGACAACCAATTCCTTCTAAATTTGAATCGAGGATTGTTGTTGGTTAGAACTATACTTGCAACGGGATTTTATTGAGAAACTCTATACTGACATAATCCTCGAGCATCAAATTTTTGGCGCCGTTACCGGGGAATGGTTGCAACATATGCCTTGATATTGGTTATGTGAATATGTGAATATTGTAGATAGTTTACTTTCCTTCAATACTTAGCTATAGTTTATAATTCTTTTGTATGTGTGCTATGACTCCCAAGTTTGATGATTCGGTCTCAACTGAATTCTAGCTTAGCCGAGTTTGACCCTGAGATTGAAAGAACCTTATTACACGCTCGGCAAGCTAGACGGCAGTTGGACTATACGGCTAGTACTTCGGCCTCTCTTGAGGAACATATCGAATCACTAGACGGTACCGAGAGTGACTTGGAGTCCGCTACTTCCTATTCTTCTATTGGCACTACTAATACATCTTTGCATCCTACAGGTGAACTATACATGGTGGAGCCACGACGGATCACTTTGCATGAGCAAGGAGCTCCGGATATCATACTTCAACCTCTGCAAGCAAGGTATCCTAACCTTGATCCAAACTTTGAGTTGAAGAGTAGCTTGATACATCTACTTCCTAAGTATCATGAGTTGCCGGGTCAAGATCCCATCCGACATCTAAGAGATTTTCAAGTCGCTTGTTCTACGGCTCGAAGGCATGGAGCCGATGAGTTGGCTATTATGGTTTTTGCCTTTCCCTTCTCTCTTGAAGGGCAAGCAAAGACATGGTTCTATTCGCTACCAGATGAGATTGTGACCAATTAGGATTTCTTGAGAAGAGTGTTTCTAGAAAAATTCTTCCCACCGGAGAAGACCGATTATGTCCGGAAAGAGATCTCAGGTATAATGCAAAGGGATCAAGAGAGTTTATATGAGTATTGGACTCGGTTCAAGAGGCTATTGGAATCTTGTCCACACCATGGATTGAACACTCACTTGCTCATTAGTTACTTCACCGGAGGTCTTTGTGTGGAAGATAGAAGATTGCTCACCGCTTCTAGTGGTGGTTCCCTTTCAAAAAACAAGACGGAGGGAGAATATTGGAAATTGATAAATGATGTTGCCAAGGCTACACAACATGTAAGGGTAAAAAGTAATCCTCTAAAGGGTGTGGTAGAACCATCCTCTTCCGAAGCAAGCTTGACCAAAGCGCTTGGGGACATGACCACTATCCTCACGCAAATACAAAAAGATCAAAAGGAATACTACTCTATCCAAGCCATCCAAGCCCCACCCCCAGTTGCTCAACTTGAAGGCCCTCCTAGGATTTGTGGTTTGTGCTCTAGCATCACACATTACACCAATCAATGCCATCAAATTCAAGAGGAGCATGCCCTTGTCGTAGCCAATATGAATTACAACAACCGTCCGCCCTATCCTTCTCAAGGCCAAAACAACTACCCTCATGGTAGTAATCAAAATCAAGGGTGGAGGGATAATGTACAAGGGAGTAATCAAAACCAAAGATGGAACAACTCTTATTATCATCACAACAACAACCAATCTTCAGTCCAATACCATCATAACAACACTAACCACCAAGCCAACCAATATGACCCCAACCAAAACCAAAACAACTACACCAAATATCAAGCACCACACCATAGACAAAAATCCAACCAAACCTCTTCATCTTCCACCAATCAAGTTGATGAGCTTAGAGCCGCTATGGAGAAATGGGACGAGAGCAACAAGGCTCAATTTGATGCCTTGGGCGCTCAATTAGCCAATCTCACCAACATGCTTTCAAAGATGACTGATAAACCCCGATTTTGAGGTTTATCTTGTGCTTAATTTGGGGGATTTTATCACCTTTTCTCACATTTATTCAATGAAATAGCATGGTTTTGCAATTCTCCCTTGATTTGTGCTTAAATGTCAAAACATGCTTTTTAGGCCCTTAAATTGGTGATTTTAATTCACTTTAATTCCATTCGATACTTTGATATGTTTGTTAAGTGATTTCAGGTTCATAAGGCAAGTATTGGATGGAAGAAGTGAGGAGAAAAGCATGCAAAGTGGGAGAACTCACGAAGAAATAAAGGAACCGTAAAGCTGTCGAGCCCGACCTCTTTGCATTCAATCGACCATAACTTGAGCTACAGAGGTCCAAATGAGGCGGTTCTAGTTGTGTTGGAAAGCTAATATCCGGGGCTTCGAAATGATATAAAATTTGCCATGTATGCGTGCGCGCCGATGCTGCTCGTGGCCCACTAAAGTAAAATCGCCACCAGAGATTTCTGAAGCACTTTGGGCCCAACCCAACTCATTTCTAATGCTATTTCATGCAGAATTCAAGCTTGGGCAAAGAGAGAGTAATTTTTTGTAGCATTAGCATCATGTAGGTTAGTTTCTAGAGTGAGAAGCTCCCTCTTCTCTCTAGAATTAGGTTAGGTTAATTCTCTTAGATTTAGGTTCAATTTTTTGATTTCATCTTGTTTCTTTTATGATCTCTTGTCCCTACTACTTAATTCTCTTAGTTTTCATGTTAATTTCTCTTTTATGTTCATGGATGCTCTTGTTAGATTTGGTTTACTTTTAATGCAATTTAATGTTTGATGTTCTTTTAATTGTTGATTTAAGTAGTGATTTACTTTCCTTGCAATTGATAGTTAGTAGATTTTACTATTTCTTGTCATTTATTATTCATTTCTTTTTATGCCTTCCAAGTGTTTGACAAAATACTTGGAAGGATGTTAGAGTAGATTTTGAGCATTCTTGGCTTGGAAAGAGTAATTAAGCAATCTTGAGTCATGAAAACCCAACCTATGTTGGTGACTTAGAGTTGTTGGCTAATATTGTTTCCATTGTCGCTAATCTTTTGCTAATTTAATTAGTAAGTTGATTAGGATTCTTAGATTGAGATTAGCTAGTCTTGTTAGACTTTCTTCGAGTGTGAAGATAATATGATACCTTATTCCATCGTCGAGGATGACGTAATGAGATAAATTCTTGTTTATATTTGTGACATGATTAATTAGTCTTGTTTGACATTCTCCCTATCTGTTGGAGTTGACTAAATAAGATGAATTAATCATTGCATGACTAGGATAGAAAGCCTATGATCTCAATTCTTGCCATGAATGTCTCCCTTCTTTACTTGCTTTTTTTAATTGCTTGCTTGATTTACTTTTCTTGTCATTTATTTTATTGCCCCTTTTTATCAACCAAATCCCCCTTGTTCTTCATAGCCAATAATTGACCACTTCATTGTAATTCCTTATGAGATGACTCTGAGTCTAAATACTTCGGTTAATTTTTATTTGGAGTTTGTTACTTGTGACAACCAAATTTAATTTGATTTGAGGATTGACTATTGGTTTGGACTATACTAACAACGGAATTATTTTGTGGAATTCCGAACTGGTATAAATCCTTGCTATCAATGACCATGCCCTCTCCCAAAAACAACACCAACCAACCCTCAAGCTCTTCTAACCTTCCATCCCAACCCCAACCAAACCCCAAGGGCGGTCTCGAAGCCATCACTCTACGGTCGGGGACTACATTGGAGGAGATACCTCCTAGGGTCATGGAAGACATTCATGAGGAAGAAGTGGTTGTTGAAGCTCCGCATGAAGAAGAGGAGGTAGACAAAAGGCATGAGGAAGAAGGAGTAAGCCTTAAGGAACCCAAGAGGAAGCCTATAGTGGATGAGTCCATTCCTATCCCATTCCCTTCCATGGTGAAGAAAGCAAAGAAGACTTCGGAATTCGATTTGAATATGCTTCAAGTGTTCAAGAAGGTTGAGGTAACTATACCACTTCTTGATGCTATCCAACAAATTCTGAAATATGCAAAATTTTTGAAGGACTTGTATACACATGATAAATCCCAATTTCGTGGTTTATCTTGTGCTTATTTTACGGGATTTTATCACCTTTTCCCACATTTATTCAATGAAATAGCATGGTTTTGTAATTCTCCCTTGAATTGTGCTTAAGTGTAAAAACATGCTTTCTAGGCCCTTAAATTAGTGATTTTAACTCACCTTAATTCCATTTGATGCCTTGATGTATTTGTTGAGTGAATGAGGCAAGTATTGGATGGAATAAATGAGGAGAAAAGCATACAAAGTGGAGAATGCATGAGGAAACAAAAAATTTGGGAATGTATCGATGGGCGCGCACGCGTACAAGGCATGCACGCGCAGAAGTGATTTTATATAGAGACGCGCACGCGTACATATCGCGTACGCGTGGATGAAGAAACAGCCAATCGATGCGCATGCACACATGGCGCGTACGCGCCGATACCAGCACGTGACTCACTCAAAGGCAAAATGCTGGGGGCGATTTCTGAGCTGCCCAGGCCCATATCCAACTTGTTTCCGAGTCTAATTCATACAGAATTGAAGTCCAAGCAAAGGGGGAGCAATTAGTTAGTCAACATGAGCCTTTATTTAGTTTTCTAGAGAGAGAAGCTCCCTCTTCTCTCTAGAATTAGGTTAGAATTAGGTTAAATTGTCATAGATCCATGTTTAATTCTTTGCTTTCATCTTGTTTCTTTTATAATTTCTCATGTCTACATCTTGATTTTCTTAGTTGTAATTTTAATTTCTCATTTTGCTCTCTTTTGTGATGATGAACTCATGTTGGATTTGGTTTACATTTAATGCAATTTGATGTTGATGTTTCCTTCTTTGATGAATTAAATTGTTGATTTACTTTCCTTGCAATTGGTAGTTGTTAGATTTATCATTCTTGTATATTTATCATGCTTTCCTTTTTTACCCACCAAGTGTTTGAAAAAATGCTTGGTTGGGCTTTAGAGTATACTTTGAGCATTCTTGGCTTGGAAAGAGTAATTACGCAATCTTGAGTCATGAAAACCCAATTTAGATTGGTGATCTAGAGTTGTTAGTTAATATTAATTCCATTGACTCCAATCTCTTGCTAATTTAATTAGTGAGTTGATTGGGATATTTGGATTGAGATTAGCTAGTCTTGTTTGGCTTTCTCTCATGGAAGATAACTTACACCTTCTTCCAATGTTGGAGATGACGAAATGAGATAAATTCTTGTTAAGCATTATTATGATTAATGACTAGGATAGAGAGCCTATGATCTCAACCCTTGCCATGAATGTCTCTCCTTATTACTTGCTTTCTTTAGTCACTTGTTTGTTTTACCTTCTCTTGTTCTTCTTATAAACCAAAACCCCCTTGCCCCTTTATAGCCAATAATTGACCACTTCATTGCAATTCCTAAGGAGACGACCCAGAGTCTAAATACTTCGGTTAATTTTCATTGGGGTTTGTACTTGTGACAGCTCAAATTTTTTATGTGGGAATTGTTTGTTGGTTTAGAACTATGCTTACAACGAAACAATTATTTCTATAAGAAGAAAATCTAGACCATCGAGCAAAACGCCATCATCAACACACAAGGATAGGATAGGAGAGTTGGAGACATTATCCTTGGATACTTCAATTTCTTCCTTGATGGAGCTTATTCCAAAAAAAAGTGGTGACCCTGGACCTTGTTTGGTGTCTTGTTGTATTGGTGGACGCACTTTTCATGACTGTATGTGTGACCTAGGAGCTTGCGTAAGCATCATGCCGCTTTCTATCTTTGTGTGGTTGAATTTAGCTCCATTAAAGAAGTCGACGACGAAGTTTGCCTTAGCCGATAAAAGTGTGATCACGGTGATGGGAGTAGCAGAAGATGTACTTGTGGCGATCAAGGACTTAGTCTTTTCGGTTGACTTTTACAACCTTGAAATGCCGCCAACAGAAAATAGAAGCTCATCATCCGTTCTACTTGGTAGACCCTTCCTTAAGACCTCTAAATTCAAGTTAGATGCCTTCACCAGCACATATTCCTTTGAGGTTGGAGACAAGACTATCAAGTTCAATTTGGAGGAAGCCATGAAGCATCCTCCCGAAGAGCATTCCGTTCTTCGATGTGATGTAATCGATGAATTGGTAGCAGAAGTGCAAAAAGAAGACTACAACAAGTTATGCTACCCTATTGTTGAAGGAACGAATGACCAAGAGGATGAACAAGAGAAAGTTGTTGAGAATGAACCACATAAGCTTGATGAAAAGGAACCTCAGGTTGAGGCAAAGAGTGAACTGAAGCCTCTTCCATCTCATTTGAAGTGTGCTTTCTTAGAGGATAACCATAAGTTTCCAGTCATTATTCCTAGTGAGCTTTCTAGTGAAGAAGAAGGGAAGCTCCTATATGTTCTAAGAAAGTACAAGAAGGCAATTGGTTGGAGCCTAGCCGATATTGTGGGGATTGACCCTCGCAAGTGCATGCATCGTATATTTCTCCAAGAGGGAGCTAGGCCGGTTAGACAACCGCAAGGGAGGCTCAACCCAACCATCCTCGATGTGGTAAAGAAGGAGGTCACTAGACTACTTGATGTGGGTATCATATATCCAATTTCTGACAGTGAGTGGGTGAGCCCGGTCCAGGTTGTTCCCAAGAAATCGGGCATTACTGCGGTTAAAAAGGATGATGGTGAAGTGGTCACCAAGAGAGTACAAAACACATGGCGAGTGTGCATCGATTATAGAAGATTGAACGCCGCCACAAGGAAGGACCACTACCCTTTGCCCTTTATCGATCAGATGTTGGACCGTTTGCCGGGTAAATCCTATTATTGCTTTCTTGATGGATTCACTGGTTACTTCCAGATTCACATTGCTCATGAGGATCAGGAAAATACCACATTCACTTGTCCTTTTGGCACCTTTGCCTACAAAAGGATGCCATTTGGACTATGTAATGCACCTGCTACTTTTCAGCGGTGTATGACGAGTGTCTTTTTTTATTTGATGGAGAATTGTCTGTAAGTCTTTAGGGATGACTTCAGTGTTTATGGGACTTCATTTGATTATTGCTTAGAGAACTTGGCCAAGGTCTTAGCTAGATGTGTTGACACTAACCTTGTCTTGAATTTTGAAAAATGTCACTTTATGGTAAGACAAGGTATAGTGTTAGGACATGTAGTATCTAGTGAAGGCATTTCTGTAGACCCGGCCAAGGTCGATGTTATCACCACTTTACCTCACCCCTCATCTGTGAGGGAGGTCCGCTCATTTTTGGGATATGTAGGATTCTACAGGCACTTTATTAAAGATTTCAGCAAGCTTGCTTTGCCATTGTTGTGCCTACTCCAAAAAGATGTGGACTTTGAGTTTGACAGTACATGTGTGAATGCATTTGAGGAGTTAAGGAGAGTTCTTACCACAGCACCGATTGTGCGAGGCCCCAATTGGACGCTACCGTTTGAAATAATGTGTGATGCGTCAAACCATGCTATAGGTGCCAGGCTTGCACAGCGCGATGGTAAACTCCCTTATGTCATTGCTTACTCTTCCAAAACATTGGATGCAGCACAATCCAACTATACCACTACCAAAAAGGTACACCTAGCTATTGTTCATGCTTTAGATAAATTCAGATCTTATTTGCTAAGTTCCAAGATAGTGCTATACACGGATCATGCAGCATTAAAGTACTTATTGACAAAGAATGAGTCAAAACCTAGACTCATACGTTGGATCTTACTTTTGCAATAATTCAACATTGAGATTTGGGACCGGAGTGGGTCTCAAAACTTAGTTGCGGATCATTTAAGCTGCCTTAAGAATTTAAAATTTGACCCATTTCTGATCGATGACTCATTCCCATTAGATAGTTTGCATGCTGTGTTGGATAGCTTTCCTTGGTTTGCCCCAATGGCGAACTACTTGGATGCAAAACTCTTCCCTCCTAACTTTTCTAAACACCAAAGAGACAAGTTGAGGAGTGATTCCAAATACTACATTTGGGATGACCCTCACTTGTGAAGGAGGGGAGTAGACCAAGTAATTCGAAGATGTGTCCCAGAATCTGAAATCTAACCCATTCTTAAAGCTTGCCATTCATTTGAATGTGGTAGCCACTTTGGCCTACAAAGGACGGCTAAAAAGGTGTTGGATTGTGGATTCTGGTGGCCAACCTTATTCAAGGATGCTAACCAGTTCTGTGTGTCTTGCCATCAGTGTCAGAAGTCGGGAAACACATCCCAAAGGGATGAGATGCCTCAGCAACCTATGTTGTTCTGTGAGATATTTGATGTATGGGGCATTGAATTTATTGAACCGTTTCCCAACTCAAGTGGGTATATATATATTCTGTTAGCGGTTGACTACGTGTCAAAGTGGGTAGAAACAATACCTACCCGCCTTGATGACGCCAACACCGTCATTTCTTTTATTAGAAATAACATTGTATGCCGTTATGGGTCGCCACAAGCAATCGTGAGCGACCAAGGATCCCACTTTTTTAACAGGAAAGTAGAAGCACTGCTCAAGCGCTATGGAGTATTGCATAAGGTTACTACTGATTATAACCCACAGACCAACGGACAAGCGGAAGTGTCCAACCGGGAGATTAAGAGAATCTTTGAGAAAGTGGTAGATCCACAAAGGAAGGATTGGAGCCTCCAGTTAGGAGATGCACTATGGGCGTATAGGACGGCCTACAAGACTCCGTTGTGGATGAGTCCCTTCGGGATCGTCTATGGTAAGGCATGCCACCTTCCGGTGGAAATTGAGCATAAAGCCTATTAGGCGGTAAAGCAGTGCAACATGGATTTAACTAAGGCGGGAGTGGCCAGGAAATTACAGCTAGAGGAGCTCGAGTGTTTGAGGAACGAAGCATATGAGAATGATCGGATCTACAAAGAAAATACTAAAGCATTTTATGACCATCACATCCGGAAGAAGGATTTCCAAGAAGGTGATGAGGTTCTCCTCTACAACTCGAGGCTTCGATTCATGCCTGGCAAGCTCCGCTCAAGATGGGAAGGACCTTTCAAGGTGAAAGAGATAAAGCCCTATGGAGTAGAGGAGTTGTTTGATCCTAAAAGTAAAGCAACTTTCAAGGTGAATGGACATAGAGTGAAGAAGAACCATTGCTACAAGCTCCCAAAAGAGCTAGAGGTGTTCCTACTAACAGATGCACCTAAAGGAGGAGAAGCTTGAGCGACTGACCGTCCAACCTAAGGATGTTAAAGAAAAGTGCTTGGTGGGAGGCACCCACCGTGGTAAGATCATCCTTGTGTATACCTTCTTGTTTTTAGCTCTAGATTTTTGTATATTTTGTGACTTCTTGATGTTGTTGATTGCATAGGAATGCTAGTTTTTTTTTATCTTGTTGGATAACTAGGATGTTCATATAGATTTCATCATTTTGGTATGGATGAATTGTTGAAGTAGAGAGAATGCTATGTTTTGAATAGTGCATGAATTTTTGAGTGTTTTCTTGACTACTAGATTAAACACCTGCCAATAATGTGTTAGAATAGCCATTTCTATGATGTTTAAAAAAAATAAAATAAAATAACCAGGGAAAAGGGGGCATCTGCTCGCGAGCGCACTGTGCGAGCGCGCGCCGGTGGTGCATTTCATACTCCTGGTCCAAAAACCCGAGAGTTACGCCCACTTTGTGTCCATTTTGTGCCAGGCACCTATGCGCCAGCGTGCATGCCACCTGCGCGCCCCTTGCAACTTGGCCATCGACGCGCCAGCGCACTGTGCGCGTGCGCGTCGGTTGTGCAATATGAACTCCCTGGTACAAAAACCAGAGTGTTGTGTCATACTTATGCCTAGTCTGTGCCCGCACGGACACGCAAGCATACTTGGCGCGTTCGCGCCGGTCGCCAACTTCACCAGGCACGCGTCCGCGCACTATGCGCGTCCGCGCGCCTGTGCTGCATGCCAACTCTGGTACAAGAAAACTGAGAGTTAGGCCTACTTTGTGCCAACTCTGTGCCAGGGGCCCAACTGACTTCACGCGTACGTGCCTTTGACGCGTACGCGTCCCTCGCTCCACCCTCACCGACGCGCCAGCGCACCGTGCGTGCGCCGCCGGTCGCGCGAACTAGTTTTAAAGCTAGCGCGCCCTGTTCTATCCCTCTCCCACCTTCCTTCTTGTTTCTTTCTTTTTTCTTTCTCCATCACCTCTCTTCTCTTCTTTCTCTTCCACAACCCACCACCACCGTCTCCGGCTACTCACCGGTGACCACCACCACTTCCGGTGGCACTACATCTCATCTATCTCTTTCTCATTTTCCACCTTGATTCTTTTACACTTCTCAAGGTTATACTTCTTCTATATCTCATCTATTACTTTCTTTGTATAATCTCTTCTTCTAGTTAGATGTTTCTTGTTGATTAACATATTTTCTCTTTTAGTTGCATGCTTATACTACTTACTTTTTGTTTGTTTACTTTTCCTTTTTCTTGCTTTTCCATGAAAGTGGAATTTGAGTTTTAAATTGCTTTAATAGATCTTCTTGATTGTCTTTCATTATCTTTGTTAATAGGTGATGTTATGTGATGATTGATATTTCATTTTGGGGCTTCAAATTAGTTAAGTATCTCAAAATATCTAATTACTTGATAACTACACACCAAGTGTTCGAAGAAATGCCCGAATGCCATTTTGGTTTATTTTAGTCATATACCTTCAATTTGGTGCTTCCTCCTCACTCACTTGCTCTCTTCTAAATGTATTGAGTCTACTTTGCTGCTTAGAGTGTATGCTTGCTAATTAGATACTCATTGAACATGACTTGCTCTTTGTTATGGATGCTTGAGATTATTCTTCTCATGCCATATTGCATGCTTTACACCCTCTTCCATCCCTTGCCAAGTGTTGTGACCCATACTTCTATGATTACTTTATTGCACTATTTCTTTTGGGCACTAACTTTCACTTGCATATTCTTGTTGAGATGATCCTTTGGGTTTAATGCTTTCCTTCTTTCCCTCCCTTTTTCAGGATGGCCACCAAGAAAGGCAAGGAGAAAGCTTCAAGGAAACCGGCTACAAAGAGGGCACCCCAAAAGTCAAACTCTAAGGCGCACTCTTCATTAGCAGCCAAACCCCTATCTAAGAAGGCGAAGGCACCCGCTCCTATTGATGAAAAAGAGAAGAGCAAACCGGCAAAGGATTCTTCAAGATTCCCCAACCGCTTCTGTGAACTTGTGTTCCCCGCCATGGTTGAGAGGAACTATCATGCTGAGCATCTACTCGCTCCGCCGGACAAGGTTGCTCCTTGTATTCTACCCCGCATTGAATGGCGAGGATGGGAGTTTCTTCTGAGAAAACCACAAGAGGTCAACCTCTCATGGGTGGTAGAATTCTACACTAACTACCATCTTCCCTCTCTTCAATCGGTATACATGTGCCAGAAGTAAGTCTCAGTTTAAGAAGAGGCTATTGAGCAAGTTCTTAATGTCTTACCAGTACCAAGTGACATGGATGGCTACCAAGAGGTCTTACGTCAGCGAGAAGCGTTTGGGTTTGATTGGGACTCGATCCTCCGAGTCATTGCTGAACCAGAGACATTTTGGACCCATGGTAGACTCCGGATGAGGCCCAAGTGCATTGACGCACGTTTCCTCACTGTAGAAGCTAGAGCTTGGGCCAAGATCCTATCCCACTATGTGCTACCTAGCACTCATAAGTCGTCCTTCACGGCAGATCTCGCCTTGCTTGTTTGGTGTGTTCTCACGGAGAGACCGGTGAACATTCCGCTTCTTATCAAGCAAGCGATGGGTCAAGTCCACGCCCGGGGTAATTTTCCATTTCCAGTATTGGTATCTAGTTTATTTGCTGCTGCGGGTGTTCCTTGGGAAGCCATAGACACGAAGACTATAATTCCGGCTAAGGGCGATGTGGTCCCAAGCGGAAAATACTTACATCTTCCTATGAACAACCTAAGCCTTGACATAGCCCTCCCATCTACTATTCCTTCCACCTCATCGTCACCAGCACCACAAAGATCCACCCATCAAAGGATACAAGATATACACCGAAAGATTGATAGATATGAGCGGCGCAACCAACACCGATACACTTACATCAAGAAGTTTCTGCGTTGTGTTACCCCTAGCATAGAGGAACCCGAAATATTCACATCCACCTCAAACCCAAGTGATGGGAGCTCTGTTGAAGGGGATAGTGAAGGTTCCAATCCCGACCGTCCTTTGCATATTGTTGGTAGCACGGAGGACCGTGCTAAATTCTAAGTGTAGAGAGGTCGTTCGACCGATCTCTATGGGTAACAATCTCTTCCTTTCAACACCCATGGATTTATCTTTTGCTTAATAGTTAGTACATTGCATGTGTAGTTAGTCTTGCTTGTAAATATTCCTTGCATGATAGTTAGTCTCTATAGAGTTTCTTGGTCAAAATAATGACTTCTTCCCTAAGAAACTGTGTTTTGGAGCACCCTAACAATTTTGAAAATTTTTTTGCGGTAAACTTGCTTAAAGAATGTATTTTGGAACATAGTGATTGAGCTAAGAACACAAGCATGTGAGTTTTGAGCCTATTGTGTGGTTATATCTTCTAACCACTATTCCCCATTCTTCTATGCATTACTCTCTCTCTCTATGATTGTAATCCTTGCTTTGTCTGATCCTATATGTCCATTACTGTGTATGAATGCATTTACATGATTGAGGCCATTATTTCAATATTCACTTTTTCCAAACGGCCTTAACCCTTTTATCTACCATTGCTAACCAATTTTGAGCCCATGATAAACCCTCTTTGTTCTTAAATAGAGCACATCAACAACCCTAAGCGAAAAACAATGAATGTCCCTAGATTTGGATCCTTGATTAGCTTAGGTAAGTAGAGGTGTGTATCATTCAAAAGGAAGGGTGTACTTGGGAACTTGGGTAGATGTAAAGAGGTGTATTGTAGTTGTAATTGAAAATTCTAGTATTTGGGAACATACTCATGTATTGAATGATTGAACCATATGCATTGAAACTTTTGTACATGAAACCCCAAGAAAAAGGGGACCAAAAATAAAAAATATATATATAATTTATATGTGTATATATAACATTGTAAGAAAAAAAATAGAAAAAAATATAGATGAAACAAAAATATGAAAAAAAAAGTGAAAGCAATGAAAGGGGACAAAAATTCCCAAAGACGAAGTAATAATAACAATGCATATGGGATGTAAATTTAAAAGAATGCATGAGTATGTAAAAAGTGAAACTCATGGGTAGCTAGGTAATGTATTATAGTTGTATAGGTTGTTCTATGTGTCTAGTGGGATCTTAGGTTAATCAATGATTCAAATTTTAAGCTCACTTGACCATATACATCCTTGCCCTCACCCTAGCCCCATTACAACCCATGAATAAGACCTCATGATACTTCTAAGCATGCATTAAGTAATTTTTTATTGTTAGATGAAAGACAAATCTTGGAAAGCATGATTAGGAGAGGATTGAGTGACGAACCCTATACACTCAAACGAATAGAGCGGATACACTTCCGGTGAGGGTTCGATGCTTAACCCCTTGTTCCCAGCTTTCACAAGCATTCATCTAGCAAGTTATATGCACTTCATAGTAATGTTCAAATTGGTAGGATTTATGAACTACATATCATTTTTGCCCCGTATGCTCATATGTGCTCTTGGAGGATAGATTTACCCTTGACCAAGTAGATAGATGATTTTACATTAGTTGCATGCATTTATTTAGGTCATTTGCACTTCATGAACCCTTTCTTACCATGATCTTTGGTCTTTTTATTTTTAAGCATGAGGACATTCTTGGTTTAAGTGTGGGGAGATTTGATAAACCCTAATTTTGTGGATTACGTTGTGTAGAATTTGGGGGTTTTGTCAATATTTTTCACACTTATTCACAAGAATTGCATGGTTTTGTGTTCTCTTCCTAATATTGCTCCATGATGAAAAACATGCTTCTTTTGCCTTAAAATTCCTATATTTTGATCCTCTTTTATTACCATTCGATGCCGTGACATGTTTGTTGAGTGATTTCAAAATTTATAGGGCAATAATGGCCTAGAAGAGAGAAAGAAAGCATGCACAAGAGGAAGGAACATGAAGATTTGGATTTTGGGAATTTCAGCATGGGCGCGCACGCGCACCTCACGCGCACACGTGGATGTGGACAGTTGGAAGCGGCGCGGAAAGATCGACGCATCTGATGACAAGTCATCTTATACTAGTTTTACTAGTCTTTTTCTTTTGTTTTTAATAGGTTTTATACACTTTCTTGCATTGTAAGTTAGCAATTTGGAGTGGAATTGCATTGTTTCTTTGAATCAATCAACCACCCTTTAATTGACACAAAATCATGAGGTTTAAGCTAAAATTAATTGGTTATAAATGAATTTTACGCTTTGTGAATTTTGTGATACTTTGATTGGTTGTTTTGATTACTTGTAGGTGAAGAAAAGAAAAAAATAAGAAAAGCGTAGCCTAAGGAGCGTGATCTAAGGAAATAAAGAAAGCATGCTCAAGGGAAGAAAAGCGTGGCTCAAAACAAGGAGCAAGAGCACAAAGCTCTTACCAAGAGCTTAGAGCCCTTGTGGAGAGCTTTACTTCAACAAATCAAAGGCCAAGCTCTTACCAAGAGCCTAGAGCTCTTGCCAAGAGCTTAACCAAGTGCACGAGGAAGGAGGAAGCAAGGCAAATCCAAGACAAAGCTCTTGCCAAGAGCTTTCTCCAAGAGCTTTCTCCACGAGGGAACGTGCGCACAGTTTGGCAAGGAAGGGAACCAAAGCTCTTGGCCAAAGCTCTTGCCAAGAGCCGAGCTTTCCCTTGGGAGGTGCACCATGGGCCAAAAATTTATCAAAAATCCAAATTAATTCATTTTTTCACCAAATTTTAGAGCCCACCCAAATTCTTAGATCCAAATTAGGAAGTGTATAAATAGGTGTTATTTTGATTTATAAAGGACCTTTTTCTTCTTGGAGAATTTTCAATTGTAATTTTGAGAGTTTTTACTTTGACTTTGGATCTCTGAGTTCTATTTTGGGGAATTAGGAAAGAGAATTGATCTCTCTTCTTCCTTGTTCTTGCTTCTACATCTTTTTACTCTTTGTTTTGGATCTTGGGTGGAGAATTGAAGAAATTCTGTTTCAATTTATCCTTGGGACCCCTCTCTATTTATTTGTCTGCATAATTCAAGAAATTGTGCTTTTGGATTTGAATTCTCTTTACTGCTTTCTTCTCTACTTCTCCTATAATTTACTTTTTTACTTCTCATTGCAATTGTTCTTGGTTGGATCAAGGAAGGATTGAGATCTAGACTTGTTCTCTAGTCTCTTCTAACCCTGAGATCTTTAACTTCTCTTGAACCATTGCAACTGAGCCACATTTTGCTTTCTGTTTGGATTTTCAAGCAATTGTTCTCTTCTGTTTAGATCTGTTGCAATTTTATTTCATATCCTATTTATTTGTTTAATGTCATTTTGATTTCTCTTGTTTAATTTCTGCAATCTCAACTCCGAAATCCTTTTATAATTCAAGCAATTTATATTTCTTGCACTTTAAGCTTCAGTCATTTACATTTCTTGCAATCTAAGTTTCTGCAGTTTATATTACTTGCACTTTAAGATTCATCTTCTTTAGTTCCTTTGCTCTTTAATTTACTACAATTCTTCCCTCTCCCTTTACAATTCATGCAATTTAGCTTCTGTCAGTTACAAACCACTCAAATCAACTCTTGTTTACTTGACTAAATCAACCACTAAACTAAAGTTGCTCAATCCTGCAATCCCTGTGGGATCGACCTCACTCACGTGAGTTATTATTACTTCATGCGACCCGGTACACTTGCCGGTGAGTTTTGTGTTGCATCGTTTTCCACACATCAAGTTTTTGGCGCCGTTGCCGGGGATTGATTAGATTGACAATGATTAAGTGAAGTGGAGATCTAGATCAAGCATTTTTTCTTTTCTGTTTCTTTACTTTTTAACTAACACACTAACTGTTTGAATTTTTGCTTAAGCTAACTAAAAGTTCACTCTAGCAATGGATTGAAGTGTTATTGTCTTTCTGGTTTTGTGTGATTTTTATGTTTGGTTTGTATGTCAGGGACAAAGAGAGCTATACCCACCTTTTGTGAACAAGATGAAAGAACCATCAAGAGATTAAGAAGAGCTGAAAGAGGAAAAAACATTGTTGGAGAAGAGGATTCATAAGAAGAGTTCCAAGATATGGAGGAACTCTCAACCAACCCAACAAATCCATCAGGAGGAGCAGCCAATAACAACAACAATCCACCACAGATAAGAGTTTTGGCTTCCTACAATTTGCAAATCCTAGACATTGTAGTAGTAGCATTCTCACCCCAAATGTTAATGCAAATAACTTTGAACTAAAGCCACAACTCATCACCTTGGTCCAAAACAACTGCTCTTATGGAGGAGGACTTGAAGATCCGAACCAACACTTGTCTACTTTCTTGAGGATCTGTGACATTGTCAAAACTAATGGTGTGCATCATGATAGCTACAAGCTATTGTTATTTCCATTTTCTCTCAGAGACAAAGCTTCTCAATGGTTGGAGTCCTTCCCAAGGGACAGCATCAACAATTGGGATGATCTAGTGAGCAAGTTCCTTGCCAAATTTTACCCACCTCAAAGGATCATTAGGTTGAAGACTGAAGTACAAACATTCACACAAATGGACACTGAACCTATTTATGAGGCATGGGAGAGATACAAGGCTCTAATCAGGAAGTGCCCTCCTGAAATGTTCAATGAATGGGACAGGTTGCAGAATTTTTATGAAGGCTTGACATTGAAATCTTAGGAGGCATTGGATCACTCAACTGGAGGCTCTTTGCAGCTCATGAAAACTGCAGAGGAGGCCCAAAATCTCACTGATATGGTGGCTAACAACCAGTATTTCTTTGCTCACCAAAGGCAAAGCCAACCATCACAAAGGAAAGGAGTGATGGAGTTGGAAGGAGTGGACTCAATCCTAGCTTAAAACAAAATGATGCAGCAGCAAATTCAACAACAATTTGAGCAAATGGCCAAAAGGATTGATAGCCTCCAAGTTGCAGCAGTCAACACAAGCCAACCATCAACCACATGGGGGCAAGGTGAAGAAGCTTGTGAAGACCAACAGCAAGAACAAGTCCAGTATATGCACAACAAAAATTATGGGCCAAATGAGGTTTATGGTGACACTTACAACCCCTCTTGGAAGAACCACCCCAACCTCAGATGGGGAGACAATCACACTCAGACTCAACAGCCATGGCAAAAGAATTCAGCCCAAAACAGTTGGAAAAACACAAACCACAATAAGCAGCACAATAATAACCAAAATACATATAGAAAACCACAAAACACTTACCCCAACTCTAACCATCATCCATCCAATAACCAAGCCACTAATCAATACACTTACCATCAACCCTCAACACCCCAAAACCAACCTATCTCACAAGACTCTCAGAGGATCACCAACTTGGAGATATTAATGGAGAAAATGATGAAGCACCAAGAAATGACAACAAAGAACCAGGAAGCTTCCATGAAAAATATGGAGAGGTAGATTGGGCAGCTTTCCAAGCAAATTTCCATTGAGAGACCATCAAGCTTATTTCCAAGCGACACCATCCCTAATCCAAAAGAGGAGTGCAAAGCTATACAGCTAAGGAGTGGAAAGATCTTGATAAAAGATGAAGAAGCAACCAAGAAGCCTAAGGAAAGCAACAAAGAGCCAACAGAGAAAGGGGAAGCCAGCAACAAGGATGTGACAACAAGCAAGCAAACTTCAAAACAGGCTCAAGAAATGGAGGAATAGCCAAAAATTTCAAGAAAAGGGAAGGAAGCAATTAAAAAACTAACTAAGGATCACAGGCAGGGAGTGAACTTCACACCTCCATTGCCATATCCCCAAAGGTTCAACAAGGAGACTAAGGACCAACACTTCCCTAAATTTCTCAAAATCTTCAAGAAATTGGAGATCAACATTCCCCTGGCTAAAGCACTAGAGCAAATGCCCCTATACGCTAAGTTTTTGAAGGAGCTTATTAACAAGAAGAGAAGTTGGCAAGAAAATGAAACTATACTGCTCACTGAAGAATGCAGAGCATTAATCCAGAAAGGACTCCCCGCTAAACTTGAAGATCCTGGAATTTTCTTTCTACCTTGTGCCATTGGCAGTATGACCATCAACAAGGCAATGTGTGACTTAGGGGCTAGTATCAATCTGATGCCCTCCTCAATAGTGAAAACGTTGTGCATAGAGGAAGTGAAGCCAGTACATATGTCTTTAGAATTGGTGGACAAGTCAGTGATATGTCCCAGCGGTGTGATTGAAAACCTTCTAATCAAGGTAGACAAGTTCATATTCCCTGCAGATTTTGTGGTCTTAGACTCAGATGAGGATGAAGGTGATTCCATTATGTTGGGGAGACCATTCTTAGCCACTGCTAGGGCCATTATAGACATAGAGCAAGGAGAGCTAACCCTCAGAATGCATGATGAAAGCATCACCCTGATTGTTTTTCCAGAAACACAGCTCATTGATGAGAAGAAGAACTGCATAGAAACTGACAGGGGAGACTCACAGTGGAAGGAAGGAATCAACAAGACGATCAGAAGTTACTTTCCAAAGCAAGAAATAGATAACACAGCAGGACAAAAAGAGAAAGAGATTGTACAGAGTGATGAAGAAATTCGAGAAGACATTGAAGTGTTAGCCACTAAGAAGAAAAGTCCCAAAGTGAAGCCCACTTGCAAGGAGAAAGGATCAACAAAAAGAGTGAAGAAAAACAATAACAAAACTAAAAAGGGTTGGAAGAACAAAAAGATTCCAATAGAGGGGCTTTCTAAGTGTGATGAAGTACAATTGATCTATCAACAACTGGGGGCAAGCCAACAAACTGATGACTACTATACTGTCAGCAAAATACTCTCACTAGAGCATGCCAAAATTGAACATCAAGGAACAAAGAAGAAGCTCACAGTCAGGGGGGATAAGCTGAGACACTACAGTCATCAACCACCATAAAAGAGGGGTCCAATGTCAAGCTAATGACAATAAAGAAGCACTTGTTGGGAGGCAACCCAACCTAAGGTAGTGTTCTTTTCATAAGCTATTTTAATAAAAAGGTCAATTAGTTTTATCTACATTGCAAGAAGCTAAGTTTGGTGTTGCACACCAAAACAATCTAAGGGAGAATGAAGGATTCTAAGTTTGGCGTTCCACCAAAAACTTCATCATAAAACACATTTTCACTTTCTGCATAATGCTAGCCTCAAGCAATCAGATACACTAGTTAACCAATTTGCTGTTCCATAAGTTTTAGTTTTATTACCTTTAGCAAGGAAAAAGGAGTTCACATATGGTTAATTTGTTGCATGAGAAATATTGACAAAGAACTAAGTTTGGTGTTCACACACCAAAGTAAGTTCAAAAGCCCACAAATAAGCTTTGCATATTAATCGGATACCTAAAGGGCTTAAAAAGCAAGCAACGTTTGAGGAGTATGCAGGAAAATAGCCAACAAATTAAAGAACGTTTGCATTATGACTCAGAAGGGGCATAACAGAAGGAAGAATGAAAAGCTGCAACCCAACAGGTTGTATTTACACTTGATCCTTGTTGTTATGAAATGTTTTAATTCAGGGATTCCTTTATGTCTATCTAGAATGTTCATTTAGTTGCAAGTGGAAGTACATGCTAAAGAAAGCTATCTGCATAATTTTTGTTAGAATAAGCTATCTGCATAATAATTGTCACCCTTTATTAGCTTGAGTATTTTGTTTTGTTCCCCTTGCTGTTTGAATAAAAGAGAGATGTTTGAATTAGGAAGTAAATATCTAATGTTGCATAAGTTAGAATGAAAGTTAGTGGTGGTATTTGTTGATTTAATGCATGGCTCATAAAATAAATGCTGCATAATGATATGTTATCTGAAGAAGGAACTAGTTTGTTGTTATAAATGCTTGTATCATTAAAAATCCCTTGAGAATGGAATAAAACAGAAAAAAAAAGAAAGAAAAAAAGCCAAGAGTGACAAAGAAAACAAATAATAAGGCTAGGCACCAATATCTTAGACCCTAGGACACATGCCTGTGGTATTTTTGTGCTAGGATATGCTTGGACAAGTAAGTTCTAAGGAGTATTTCAAAACTTGGCCACTTAGATCAACTGATTTGGGATTGCCAACTGAAAGTCCACAATAAAGAGCAACCTAGCTACAAAACACTTAGTTATGCAAATAGATGCTGGGCATCAATGATCCTAGGAAGAAAAGGTTGAGCCATGTGTGTGTGGTGAAGGAATGTTGAGCAAAGTTAAGCCAAAGGCTGCTGCAACATTTGCCACCAAGCCTTCAAAGAACAATAAGCTCTTTGAGCAAAACAAAGAAGGAAAAATTACGAAGGGAACAAGCAAAAGTAGAGCCTTATAGTAGCAAACTTAGTGATCCTTTGAGGAAGAACCTCTTATGTAACAGCAAGTAATAAATGAGCCATCATTGTCTGCATAAAAACCCCATGAACCAAGTTCAACTATATGCCTAATAAGGATATGCACACTTCTCTGGTTCATTTCATTTACTCTTATGTTTGATGCTTGCTTGGGGACAAGCAAGGTTTAAGTTTGGTGTTGAGATGACAAGTCATCTTATACTAGTTTTACTAGTCTTTTTCTTTTGTTTTTAATAGGTTTTATACACTTTCTTGCATTGTAAGTTAGCAATTTGGAGTGGAATTGCATGGTTTCTTTGAATCAATCAACCACCCTTTAATTGACACAAAATCATGAGGTTTAAGCTAAAATTATTTGGTTTTAAATGAATTTTAAGCTTTGTGAATTTTGTGATACTTTGATTGGTTGTTTTGATTACTTGTAGGTGAAGAAAAGAAAAAAATAAGAAAAGCGTAGCCTAAGGAGCGTGATCTAAGGAAATAAAGAAAGCGTGCTCAAGGGAAGAAAAGTGTGGCTCAAAACAAGGAGCAAGAGCACAAAGCTCTTACCAAGAGCATAAAGCTCTTGTGGAGAGCTTTACTTCAACAAATCAAAAGCCAAGCTCTTACCAAGAGCCTAGAGCTCTTGCCAAGAGCTTAACCAAGTGCACGAGGAAGGAGGAAGCAAGGCAAATCCAAGACAAAGCTCTTGCCAAGAGCTTTCTCCAAGAGCTTTTTCGGGCTTCTTCAAAGAAAAATCAAGAGAAAAAGAGCTCAACAATGCACTCACCAAGGCTTGAACCCAAGACCAAGGGGGAAGGGGGTAGTGCTACCTCACAAGGAAAACAAGCAAAAATTGGCTTGTTTTCACTCCATGGGGTTCGAATCATGTACCTCAAGGAAGCAAAGCTTTAAGCGCTACTCTTGTGCCATGAAAAATGAGCAGCTCTTGCACTCCCCAAGGATCGAACCGGGCACCTCAAGGAAGGGAGACTTTGGGCGCTACTCTTATGCCAAGGAAAATGAGCAGCAAGTGCTTCACCCAAGGCTTGAACCATGGACCTCAAGGATAGCCAAAGCTCTTGCCAAGAGCTCAAAGCTCTTGCAAAGACCTTTATTCTCTTGTCACAAGGAGGGAACGTGCGCACACTTTGGCAAGGAAGGGAACCAAAGCTCTTGGCCAAAGCTCTTGCCAAGAGCCGAGCTTTCCCTTAGGAGGTGCACCATGGGCCAAAAATTCATCAAAAATCCAAATTAATTCATTTTTTCACCAAATTTTAGAGCCCACCCAAATTCTTAGATCCAAATTAGGAAATGTATAAATAGGTGTTATTTTGATTTAGACAGGACCTTTTTCTTCTTGGATAATTTTCAATTGTAATTTTGAGAGTTTTTACTTTGACTTTGGATCTCTGAGTTCTATTTTGGGGAATTGGGAAGGAGAATTGATCTCTCTTCTTCCTTGTTCTTGCTTCTATATTTTTTTACTCTTTTTTTTGGATCTTGGGTGGAGAATTGAAGAAATTTTGTTTCAATCTCTCCTTGGGATCCCTCTCTGTTTATTTGTCTGCATAATTCAAGAAATTGTGCTTTTAGATTTGAATTCTCTTTACTGCTTTCTTCTTTACTTCTCCTGTAATTTACTTTTCTACTTCTCATTGCAATTGTTCTTGGTTGGATCAAGGAAGGATTGAGATCTAGACTTGTTCTCTAGTCTCTTCTAACCCTGAGATCTTTGACTTCTCTTGAACCATTGCAATTAAGCCACATTTTGCTTTCTGTTTGGATTTTCAAGCAATTATTCTCTTCTGTTTAGATCTGTTGCAATTTTATTTCATATCCCATTTATTTGTTTAATGTCATTTTGATTTCTCTTGTTTAATTTCTGCAATCCCAACTCCCAAATCCTTTTATAATTCAAGCAATTTACATTTCTTTCACTTTAAGCTTCAGTCATTTATATTTCTTGCAATCTAAGTTTCTGCAGTTTATATTACTTGCACTTTAAGATTTAGCTTCTTCAATTCCTTTGCTCTTTAATTTACTACAATTCTTCCCTCTCCCTTTACAATTCATGCAATTTAGCTTCTGTCAGTTACAAACCACTCAAATCAACTCTTGTTTGCATGACTAAATCAACCACTAAACTAAAGTTGCTCAATCCTTCAATCCCTGTGGGATCGACCTCACTCACGTGAGTTATTATTACTTGATGCGACCTGGTACACTTACCGGTGAGTTTTGTGTTGGATCATTTTCCACACATCAGCATCCGTGCAGATTAGGGAAATCCACACCAACGCGCACACGTACATGGTGCGCACGCGTGGATCACAAAAGCAATCGACATGCAGGCACGCATGGCACGTACACGCGACAAGCTGCACGTGACCTCATTAAAGGAAATCGTGCCTGGTGATTTCTGAGGCTCAAGAGGCCCAAATTGAAGCTGGTTCTGCATGGAAAAGACCCAAGGATGCTTGGGGGAAAAGGGGGATCATTCATTTTTACACTTAGACACAATTTTTAGCTAGTTTTTTGTTCTTGTTCTCTAGAGAGAGAAACCCTTGTTCCTCTCTAGATCTAGCTCTAATTTGATCTTCCCTTGTTAAATTTTGAATTGGATCTTGTTAATTACTAATTTTGATTGTTTAATTTGAATTCCTTAGTATAATTTTGATTCTTGTCAATTGTCATTTTATATCCATTTCTTGAATCTTGTGAATCTTGAATTGCTAATGTTACATTGATGATTTTCATGATTAATTATGTTGTATGAGTGATTGTATGTTGATAGTTGTTAGTGGGTACTTGTTAATTTCAATTTAATTGCACTTTGAATATGTTTTTTAGTAATGCTTACCATGTGTTTGATGAAATGTTTCCTTTGATTATGGAGTAGTTCTCTTTACTCTTGGCCTAGGCTAAGGGAATTGGGTAAACTTGAGTCATTGGGTCTAATGGATTTGATGATTTGGGAACCCTTAGTGGTCAATTTGATAGCCATTGACACTAGCCTACTACTAAGTCAATTAGTAGCTAGGTTGGACCTTATGGGTTGATGTTGACTAAATCATTTAACATACTTCAAGTATAGAGGTAGACTTAATGAGTTTGGTTATTAGACAAGGATAGTGACCCCAATTCCCATGTCTAGCCAAGAGTTGCTTTATTATTCATTTTTGAAAACCCCAAAAATCCTAATTTCTTGTCTTAGTTATAGTTATTTGGTTAGTCTTAGAGTAGAATTATATTAGATGTTATCTTATTAGTTTGGAATTGCTCACATCTTGCTTTAGTTGTTTGAATTAGTTTCTTGCACTTCAAGATTACTTGCTTGTTAGGATTCTTAGTTTAATTTCTTGCTCATGACTTGCAACCCGTAACTCTAATCAATATTGATGCACATGTTTTCCCATTCCATGTGAGACGACCCGAGGTTTGAATACTTCGGTTACTTTTATTGGGGTTGAACTTGTGACAACCAATTCCTTCTAAATTTGAATCGAGGATTGTTGTTGGTTAGAACTATACTTGCAACGGGATTTCATTGAGAAACTCTATACCGACATAATCCTCGAGCATCACTTCAGTGCCTCATAATCAAAGGTCATGCAGTGGATAGCTATCTCTGCCTGCTGATAGGTGCATGGGTCATCAGTACGAGGTCGGCAAAGCAATGCCTCCCCAATGGCTGCCTCAGTGATCAACATCTCCCTACCCTTCAGGTGGATTGAATCAAGAGTGGAACGAAAGAAGTTGCAGTAGAACTCCCTCACCCATGAAGTGTTTATCCTCCCCAAATCCCTATCAACAAAATCCAAGCCCAATTCCAGAATACGGGCATTGATGGCGCATCTCACGTCGTTGGGAAGGACCAGTTTCTTTTCAATGTTCAGATTCATCTTCCGATATTTGGGAAAGCGAAGCTTACAATAGAGATTAGGAAACTTGATTGGGTCGTGGATGGTAACAATTGATTCTCTTTATCCACTTCATTCAGCAGATTCTTAGCATAGTTGGCATAAGGAGAAGGTGTAGAGGCTTTGGAGCGCTTCCTCTTCTTTGAGGTAGTAGCTATGGGTTTTCCTTTATCTGACATCCTGAAAAACAGATGTGATATGATATAAGCAACTAGCCAAGTAGATGTATAGCACTCAAGGTAAGACATACTCATGAAGTGAGTGAAGAAAAGAGAATTCTTGGAATGTAAGTAACAATATTCAGAATTCAAACCAAGTTACAAACCAAGAATTCAAACCACAATTGCACAATGCTTGTTCATTAAGCCTAAGAAACGCCATATTCAAAAGAATGAGTAAAGGAGTTATGTTGAAAACAAAAGGAAGAAATCAGTTGGTTAATCAAGTAAGAGTTAGAAATTGGTTCAAAAGTTAGTTGATGAGCAGATAATTTATACCCTTTTTGGCATTGTTTTTATATAGTTTTTAGTGTGCTTTAGTTACTTTTTATTATATTTTTATTATTTTTTATTCAAAAATTACATTTTTGGACTTTACTATGAGTTTGTGTATTTTTCTGTGATTTTAGGTATTTTCTGGCTGAAATTGAGGGACTTGAGCAAAAATCTAATTCAGAGGCTGAAAAAGGACTGCAGATGGTGTTGGATTCTGACCCTCCTGCACCGGAAGTGGATTTTCTGCACTATTTGCACTTAGTTACTCATTTTCTGTAAACCCTAGTTACTAGTTTAGTATAAAAACTACTTTTAGAGACTTATTTTATATCTTTTTAATCCATGGAATATCTTTTGATCACTTTGATCATAGACCATTGTACACGTTTGGAGGCTGGCCTCACGGCCATGCCTTATGTATTTTCTACGGTGGAGTTTCTACACCCCATAGATTAAGGTATGGAGCTCTACTGTTCTTCATAAATTAATGCAATTACTACTGTTTTTCTATTCAATTCACGCCTACTTCTTCTCCAAGATATACTCTCGTACTTAATTCAGTTAAGTCAGAATGAAGGGGTGACCTGTGACAATCACCTAATATTCGTTATTCGCTTAGCCAAGATCGCGTGCCTGACAACCACAAAGCGATCTACATGATGTTCAACGTAGTCATTGGACGACGGCTGGAGTATACCCTCTTGGATATCTAATACACGGACTGAGTCCGTGAGATTAGTATCTTCGTGGTATAGGCTAGAACCATTAGCAGCATTCCTGAGATTCGCAAAGTCTAAACCTTGTCTGTGGTATTTCGAGTAGGATCTGGGAAGGGATGACTATGACGAGCTTCAAACTTGCGAATGTTGGGCACAGTGAAAGTGTGCAAAAGGAGAATGGTCCTATTTCGACGCTAGCGGGAATTGGCAAATGATTAGTCGTGCGGTGACAGCACATATGGATTTGTTTTCTTCCGAGAGGATCATACAGCTTGCCATGGAAGGAGGTAACGCATGGTTGGAAGAAGGCAGTAGGAAAGCAGAGATTCAGAAGCAACAAAGCATCTCCAGATGCTTATCTAAAATTCCCACCAATGAATTACATAAATATCTCTATCTTATTTTATATTTCATTTATATTTTAATTATCAAAACCTCATAACCATTTGAATCCGCTTGACTTAGATTTACAAGGATGACCATAGCTTGCTTCAAGCCGACAATCTCCGTGGGATCGACCCTTACTCACGTAAGGTTTATTACTTGGACGACCCAGTGCACTTGCTGGTTAGTTACGCGGAGTTGTGAAGAAGTGTTGAGATCATGTTACGCGCACCAAGTTTTTGGCGCCGTTATTGGGGAATAAATAATTCGCGTACCATTAGTGATATGACGATTACTGGCTCAATTAAAAGAAGATCACAAAGTATGAAAGGTAAGCACACTCATAATCATGAGGGACATTTAGTCATTGATAATGAAATACAAGATTGGTGTTGGTAAAGTCATTAATTGGTGTTGGTAAAGTCATTAACATTGAAAAATAAGTTAATCAAGAAACATTCAAACACCAACTTTAATGAGGCATAAAAGTCACAAGTTGAAACAAGAATGGAAAACCTCATAATCTATGTGACTTAATGTGAATTAGGTATGAATAGAATGAACCAATTCATCACATGGATTTAAAACTTTCAATCTTGTGAGTTTATGCAAAAGAGGCTCAAAAATCTTAAAAGAGTTTCAAGTGATGGTCAATCTGAAAATTCACTCAAACTATTCAATGCATAGAAGTAAATCAGCATCATAAACAAGCAAAGAATGTTATAAGCATGACCAAAACTTGTAAACGAGTTCTTGAGGATTTTCCAAACCATTTAGCAAATAAAATTCTATTCACACAAAATTTCGTCAAATAGAAGCATGTTGCACCAAATAAAACAATGTTATTTCATAAAACATGGTTAGGAAAAAAAAATCCTGCAGCATTTCAGCAGCAAATCGGCTATTTTCTAATTTCAATCAATCAATTCAGACTTCCTATGAGTGCATTAAAAATTAAAAACAGAAAAACCATATATAAATTCGTCGGAAGTAAACGAATGAGCCGCTATATAGCAACGAAACACGAATAGGCAAGGAAACCAAGCCAACAAAAGTAATGGCCTAAAAGAAGCACAACAATATATTAGCAACAGTAGCATTCATTTTCTTGAATTCAACAACCAATCATAAGTATTCAACATGAATTTGAACAACTAAGTATCTTGAGTCAAGTGATTGAGTTCAAATTAGAACAAAACAGCAGCAAAAACAACTCAAATTCATACATTCAGCAATAATCCTCACTGCACAAGCAACTATTAACCATATTTAGCAGCTGGTTCACCCCAAACAGCTATGAACAAAAGCACAGCAGCAAGAAACAATAGTAACTGATTCAGTCAGCACTCCTTTAATTGAATTCAATAACTACTCCACAAGCAAGCAATATGAATTCAAACAAATGCACCTAACTGAATCCAGTGATTGGGTTCAAATTAAAATAAGAACTCAGCATCAACTAGGTAGGACAAGGCAACAATAAATCAATATGCAGCACCATCAAACAAGCCAAATTGACACAGGAGCAGACCATACAGCAACAAACAAACCAAGGAAAATCAATAAAACAGCAATATTTTCAAACACCAGCATTATTCATAACAAACCTAAATCCACTATCCAGCTCAGATTCTCTAACCACCTACTCAACTAACATGCATTTCTAACTAAATTAATTTAACAAAAATCAACTAATTAGCTGTAGTAAGGAAATTAAATAAAACAGGGGAAAGGCAGAGACCTGGGGAGCAGAGAGGGAAGAGAGCAGAAGGTTGATGGAGAGAGGAAGATAGAGGGGAAGTGTGACTGGATGAAGGTTGATGGCCACGGAATGTGGTCGCCGGAGGTGGCTGGGTGAGGGCTTGAAGGGTGGTTATGGATGAAGAGAGGAGGAGGTGGAGCGTTGGGGGAGAAGGAAACACTGGGGACAGGGGGAAGTGCGCGACTGCGCTAGGGTTCCTCGTGTCCTTGGGGTTATGGTTTTTGAATCCACGTGTACGCGCACGGTGTGCGTCCACGTGGGTGAGAAAATGAGCAAGTGGCGCGGAAGCGCCGAGTGCGCCTAAGCGTGGATAAGGGGGTGGACGCCCACGCGTACACGTGACAAAAACAGGAATCAAAAACAGCAGAAGAAAAATTACACCCTGGAGGAGCATCTGTCTGGCGTTCAAACGCCAGAACAGAGCATAGTTCTGGCGCTGAACGCCCAGAATGGGAGCATCCTGGCGCTGAACGCCCAGAACAAGCATGGTTCTGGCGTTCAACGCCAGAAATGGCAACAAATGGGCGTTGAACGCCCAAAATGGCCACCAACCTGGCGCTGAACGCCTAGAGTTGTGTGCAAGGGCATTTTGCATGCCTAAATTGGTGCAGGGATGTAAATGCCTTGACACCTCAAGATCTGTGGACCCCACAGGATCATCTCAGGATCTGTGAATCTCACAGGATCCCCACCCACCTCACCCTCTATCTCTCCATTCATGACCATCCCTTCTGTTTTCCATCCACCACTCACATCCATACACACACCCCTCCATCTCCTCCATATCTTCTTCTTCTTCTATTCCTTCTTCTTTTGCTCGAGGGCGAGGAACATTCTAAGTTTGGTGTGGTAAAAAGCATAGCTTTTTTGTTTTTTTTCCATAACTATTGATGGCACCTAAGGCCAGAGAAGCCTCTAGAAAGAGGAAAGGGAAGACAAAAGCTTCCATCAAGGGTCTATAGCTCAGTGGTAGAACATTTGACTGCAAATCAAGAGATCCCTGAGATACCTCAGGGGATACATTTTCTTCCACACAATTATTGGAAGCAACTAAGGGTGGAATATCAAGAGCACTCCATCATCCTTCATGAAATCAGAGAAAATCTAGAAGCAATGAAGGAGGAGCAGCAAAGACAAGGAAGAGACATAGAAGAGCTCAAGGACATCACTAAGGTGGACTCATTCCTTGTTCTTACTTTCTCTGTTTTTCTCTGCACGTGCCACACTTAGGCTCAGCCTAAACACACACCAAGTGGGCCCCGGAAGTGCATTTATTCATCAATTACTTACTCATGTAAACCCTAGTGACTAGTTTATTATAAATAGGACCTCTTACTATTGTATTAGACATCTTTTGATCATCTTAGGATCTTAGGATCATCTTTGGACGCCTGGTTCATAGATCAAGGGGGCTGGCCATCTCGGCCATGCCTGAACCATTCACTTATGTATTTTCAACGGTAGAGTTTCTACACTCCATAGATTAAGGTGTGGAGCTCTGCTGTTCCTCAAAGATTAATGCAAAGTACTACTGTTTTTCTATTCAATTCTTATCTGAAATCCCTGCCAATGAATCTACATAAGTATCTCTATCCCTTTTATTGTTTATTTTTATCTAATAAAGTATCATGTTTAAATTCGCCTGACTGAGATTTGCAAGGTGACCATAGCTTGCTTCATACCAACAATCTCCGTGGGATTCGACCCTTACTCACGTAAGGTATTACTTGGACGACCCAGTGCACTTGCTGGTTAGTTGTATCGAAGTTGTGACAATTATGAATTAAGATCAAAGCACCAAGCTTTGGAGCCTTTACCAGGGATTATTCGAACCTGGAGATCACAATTTCGTGCACCACTGATCCTCCGGAGAAATCTGTACTTTCAGAAAAAATCTCGCGTACTTGAAAATCAGGGTTGTTACATTCTACCCTCCTAAAAGAAAATTTTGCCCTCAAAATTTCAGTTACCTGAGAATAGATGCGGGTAAACAGCTTTCATCCTATCTTCTAGTTCCCAAGTGTGCTCTTCTTCTTCTCTTGGTCCCAATGCTACTTTGACTAAGCGAAGAGTCTTGCCTATTAGCTGCTTATCACTTCTTTCTACGATCTGAACTGGTGATGCTTGATATGTCAAATCATTTTGTAACTGTACTGTCTCTGGTTGTAAAATGTGACTCTCATCTGGGATATATTTTTTAAGTTGCGAGACATGAAAAACATCATGACGGTTTGACAGATATGGAGGAAGGGCTACCTGATAAGCTACTGGACCGACTCTTTTATGTATTTGGAAAGGTCCTATGTATCGAGGGTTAAGCTTTTTAGTCTTAAGGGCTCTACCTATTCCAGTATTCGGGGTTACTTTAAGAAATACATGGTATCCCTCACTAAACTCTAAGGGTCTACGTCTATTATCGGCATAGCTCTTTTGCTGGCTTTGTGCTGTCTGGATCTTCTGACGAATCCCCTTTATCTTCTCAGTAGTTTCTTGCACTAAGTCTGGACCTAAGACACTAGCTTCTCCATCGTCATTCCAACACAATGGTGTCTGGCATCTTTTTCAGTAGAGAGCTTCATATGGTGCCATCCCGATACTTTGTTGGTAACTGTTGTTGTAGACGAACTCGATCAACGGCAAATATTTATCCCAACTTCCTTGGTTACCCATCACACAAGATCTTAGCATGTCTTCTAATGTTTGGATTGTATGCTCAGATTGTCCGCCTGTCTGAGGACGGTATGCTGTACTCATGTGCTATTATGTTCCCAATGCTTTCTGGAAAGCTCCCCAAAATCTGGAAGTAAACCTCGGATCTCGATCTGGAACAATTGACGAAGGTATCCCGTGCAATCGTATGATTTCTTGAATATATATATATATATTCGTGTCAGCCTTTCTAAAGTATAGTCAACTCAAATCGGAAGGTAGTGCGCTGACTTTGTCAACCAGTCCACAATTACCCAGATGGCATCGTGTCCTGTTAAAGTCCTTGGCAATCCCGTGACAAAATCTATAGTGATCTGCTTCCATTTCCATTGTGGTATTTCTAAGGGTTGAAGGGTTCCTAACAGCTTCTGATGTTCTACCTTCACCTTCTGGCAGGTTAAACATTTTCAGACATAATCAGCTACCTCTTTCTTTAAGCCCGGCCACCAGAACATTTGTTTCAAATTTTGATACATCTTTGTTACTCCAAGATGCATAGAGAATCTACTTTGATGAGCTTCTGCAAGAATCCTTTGTCGCAAATCCCCAGAGTTAGGCACACAAATTCTGTTCTTGTACCTCCATACACTACTATGATCCTGTCTCACAGCTTCTGGTCCTTCTGCTCCCATACGTCTCAACATTGTTATCATTTCTGAATCCTAAACACAATCTTTGTGATATCTGGCTCGCTTACTCGAATTTGGTGATGACCCGATCGCAAGTCAATCTTAGAGAACACAGTTGCACCTTTCAACTGATCCATCAAATCATCAAACTGTGGAAGTAGATACTTGTTCTTAATAGTGACCTTATTTAGCTGTCGGTTGTAACAACCCTGATTTTTTAGTACATAAGATCTTTTCTGAAAGTACGGATTTCTCTAGAAGATCAGTAAACAGAACACCTCTGTCAGTAAAGGGAACATAAGATCTCAATCCTCATTATCATTATTTCATCCTTAAGTTATAACCTCCTCTAAGGCAAGCCCGATAAATCGCGAAGAACCTTGTTGTTGAACTATATCGGTTGGCAGTTTTGATTCTGAATTTCGTAAATAGTCTCTGTTTGACGAACCGGACTCGATTCATGAGAGGAAAGAGATAATAGTATAATATTATCATTATATTAGTATTAGAAAATGCTTGAATTACATTATAAGGTTACCTCGTCTATTTTTGTTAAAAACAGAAAATTGGTTTAACCGGGTTTACGGTTTACTGGTGCAGCTTAGCACCAGCACTCTCTGATGAATTTAGAAATGCTAAGGCCTCATTATACATGTTCTATTCTCATAATAAATATGTTACTAGTGTCATTTATGCTAGTAGCTCAGAAAATAATTTTTAGAGATGTTTTTACGAGTGTTCTAATACACCTAGTTTTAGTAGTTGTACACCAGAGATATTTTAATATTATTTTAATCCAACTCCAAGCCAACTAATCACAACTCACCTTACACCCCCAAGACCTCCAAGGCTGTCTCATTTCATCATTTTGGCCGAAAATAACAAGAGAGAAAAGAGAGAAACTTTCATGAACACCTAATCTTCAAAGCTTGATTTCTTTTGAACTAAAACTCAAATCATAACTCCGATTTCACCAAAATGATCCTCTCTTCTTCCTCTACATAACCATGTAACGTATTAAGGATGGAAATAAGGTGAGATGGCTGTTCCTTTCCCCTTTCAATTCAGTTTTCAAGGAAAACCATGCAAAACATGTGTTTTCTTGATGCTCTTCCTTAGGAATCATGCTTAACTTGACTTGAGGGCCAAGAAACGTGAATTTCCAGCAAGTCTAAGGTGAGATATCTCTTCCTAACATACTGAGTGAGATTTGGTCAGTTGAGAGTTTTTGGATTTAAAGTTGTTCTTGATGTGATTTAGGAGGAAAAAGTGCTTAAGGACCACTTGAAAGTTTAACCGAATTAGGAGCAGCAAAACTAGGGGGGATTGACGAATTTAATCTTGATTGATTGTGTTTGAGTTGTGTGATTATGAGTAATTCTTGTTGAAATTTTGGTGAAAATTTGATGAAATTTGATGAAATTCAAGCTATGAATGTGTGTTCTTGTGGCTGCTGGAAAACGAAACCCTAGAGCTTAAATTGAGGTTCAATTTGTGTTAAAATCATGTAGAAAAGATGGGGTTTTAGTTGCTGGAAATTTATTTTGAATTTTGGTAAAAATCGGTTGCTGAAAAGACTGAAAAACGGGTAAAAACATAGAAAGAATTTGAAGAATATACGAAGAACACGAAGAACACTTTGAGTATGGTGAAGAACATTGAAGAACACCTTTTAGATCTTAGAAAGGGAAAGGAAGTAAATATTTTGGTGTTTGAGGGGTTATTTTGCAATTTCTGAAAGTTAGGGTGGTTAAAGTAGAAATATTAAAAGTTACCGGGGTAAAAAGTTAATTTTAAAGGTTAAAAGGTAAAGGCAAGGTAATTTTCGAAAATTTAATAATAAAATATTAAATAATAATATTTAATTAAAAATAATATTTTTATAAAAATAATAAAATAATGCGAAAAAGGCAGTTTTCTGTAAAAGTTTTAGAAAGACAACTTTAAGTGCAGAATCTCATAATTACCTTCATAAAACACTTAAGGAGTGGTAATAACATGATAGTGAGGCAAAGATAAAGAAAAGATAAAAACCAAAGAAAAAGAATGTAAAATTTTAATGACAGAAAAACAGACAGAGACTAGTGAACGAACTAGGGCAACTTAGTTAGTACTTGAGTTGCGACTAGGGTTAGGTGTTGTATGAAAAGTTAAACTGTTTCAGTATAGACTTAATGAACCTATACCTGGGACAGGCTAACTATTCGTACTGAAATTTACATAAGCTTTAAATACACATGTTAAACAGAGAAATCAGAGCAGAATAAAATAACACAGAGCACAGAGTAACCAGAGTAAAGTAAAGAGATACAAAGAGAAAAGAATAATATGATAAAGAAAAATGGTTTGAGCCAGGATATTGTAAAAGTGAAAGATGTAAAGTTTGTACAGTATGATTGAACAGAGAAAGAAAGAGGTACTGCATAAGAATGTGAAAATGATGATGAATAATGAGAATGATTATGTCATGATCTGCTGCGTGAAGGCAGTCAGATAGATAGTGGTACGACCACAGAATGTTTTCCAGTGTTACACAGCTATTGAGAGCTGTACCTGTAACTGATAACCTGGGATCACTTGCAGAGGATATTAATTCATACACGGCTAGAATGCCGCACCTGTAAGGCAAGGATTGCTTACAGAGAATATGATTTCATACACGGCTGGAATGCCGCCACCTGTAAGGTAGAGTTTACTTACAGAGGATATGATGCATACGTCGGTTAGTGAGAACTGAACCTATGCTGACTGGAAAACCATACCCGTTTCAGCTGCTTCGGGTTACGTCGGGAGCGGGTAGAAACTGACAGATGAGCTCATTACCTGCGCTAGGGCTAGACATGCATCATACTTGGTTGCGCCTTTCCTTTTTTATGATTGTGGTATGAATGTATGCTTTCCTTGTTTGTATTCCATTCTCTGTGCTTGTGTTATTTTCTTGTATTCTTCTGTTTGTGTTCTGTTATCTGTTTTCTCTATCTTCTCTAGTTATCTGTGTTTTCTAATTACTGCTTCTTTGTATTATGCTAATAGTCTGCTAAACAACATAGAATTAATGAACGTAACTAATAACCCCGACCCTACTAAGAACTCCCCAGTTCTTACCCCTTCTCTCTCCCTTCTCCCTTCGGATGGAAGTAAGAGTACCTTACCATAGCTCGCTGATGACCGTTCGCAAGAAGAGGATTCTGCTCTAGATAGTCTTCTGAGTCTAGGGTGAATATCGTTCTCTGTTTATATGTATATACTGTGAGACCAGCAAACGTCTGTACCCTGTTCGTATGCGCACTTTAACCTAAATCCTGTGCCAGCTTAGGGACCTCTTGAACAGGTCAAGACCTGGGATGTTGTATGTATATATATGTATATAGATATTATTTAGCTATATCTAGGGGTGTTCTAACTAACAGTCTATATTCTAATAAAGGCTGAATCACAAAATGTTGTCAACTACTTGTGATGTATTTATGTGTGGTTGTTTATAACTGTTTTATCTGTTATTATTTGTGAATTGATTATAAATGATTCTGTCTATTAATCTAAATGTTTTCAAAAAAAAAATACACCTCGCAAATTAACTACGCTTTTAACAACGAATCAGGCTCATATGATAAATAATAGATAATAATTAGGAAGACAAATTGGTAGCGCTCAGTTTCTGGTATGATCTAGACATATTGAAAATTGGGTCGTTACAATTTGGTAGCAGAGCAGTTCGTTCCCAGTAGAGCCTGGGGAGTGGACTGACTATGCTTCATTGCATACTCTGTTATGTATCTCATGCGTATAGGATATCCCAGTGATATATGTTGTATGATTGTTTCTGTGTTTTCGTTTTGGGAATGTTCACACTTGACTTGAAGTGTTAAGACTGATCACCTTAACAATGATTGTTTGGTGTGAACAGCACTACAATGGGTTCACGGAGACGAGGCGTACGGGAAGGAATTCCTAATGTTAACTACGAGAGGGAATAGGAAACGTTTATGGCTACCATGAACAACGCGGCTGAAGTAGTGTGTGAAGCTGCGGTAACAGCGGCTAGGGCTGTTGAACATCTTGGAGTGAGAAATGGGAATGATGAGAATAACTTAGGGCATCCTGAAAGACCTATGACCCTTGCGACCTTTCTGAAGGTTAATCCGCCTAAGTTCAAGGGTACACTCATTGCGACTGACGCTGATAACTGGTTTCGAGGTATTGAATGATCACTGAGAGCACAACATGTTCCGAAAGGACAACACGTAGAGTTTTCTACTTATATGCTCGAGGAAGAAGATGAGTACTGGTGGCAGGGGATACAGCGACTGCTACAACGTAATGAAGGTGACATTCCTTGGGATATTTTTAAAGATGAATTCTACAAGAAATATTTCCCAAGAGCAGTGCGTGATGCTAAAGAAATAGAGCTTATGCAGCTGAGGCAAGGGGATATGACTGTTGCTGAGTATGCTCGTAATTTCGATGACTTGTGTCGTTTCTCTAAGATCTGTCAAGGAAATCCTGCTGACTATGAAGAATGGAAGTGCTTGAAGTTTGAAGGAGGCTTTCGTGATGATCTGATGAGTTCAATAGTTCCACTGGAGATACGTAATTTTGCTGAATTAGTCAACAAGAGCAAGTTAGTGGAAGAATGTATTAAGAAAGTGACTGTGCAAGGTGAGTTGCCAAGGATTGTCCGAAGGGATTTACTCAAAATTTAGTTATAACCCAGCAACAAGGATGAGTGTTTGCTATCACTATTGACGATGTTGTGCAATCGAACGCCCTCATTCAAGGTCAATGTTATGTCAAGAATCGATTTCTAACTGTACTGTATGATTCGGGTGCATCGCATTCTTTATTTCTCTATCTATTGCTTACGAGTTAGGATTATATTTCTTTAAATTGAATTTTTACTTGATTGTCCATACACCTTCATCCCAAAATGCTTTGACCAGTTTTGTGTGCCTGCAAGTACCATTCGCTATTAGAAACAGGACTTTTATACACGATCTAATCTGTTTATCTCTATGTGGTTTAGAAGTTATTTTAGGATTAGATTGGTTATTTAAGTATCATGCTTTCCTTGATTATTTTAAAAGAACTGTTGTTATTCCATCTGATAGTGTATATACTAAACCATTTCTGTCCCACACCTTATATCTGAATTCTGTAAGAGTTACCTTAGACGGGAGGGATTATGAGGAGTACGTTCTGTTAGTGGCTAGCTTGAATGACAGTGAACTAAGCTTAGAACGAATCCGAATGGTGAAGGAATTTCCTGATGTTTTCTTGGACGACATACCTGAGTTTCCTCCTCAGCGAGAGATAAAATTCAGCATTGATCTAGTACCTAGAACCGGACCGATTTCCATAGCACCACACCGGATGTCACCATTGCTTGCAGAGCTGAAGAAGCTGTGAGACAGGATCGTAGTGGCCTATAGAGGTACAAGAACATCATTTGTGTGCCTAACTCTGGAGAATTGCAACAAAAGATTCTTGCTGAAGCCCACCAAAGTAGACTTTCTATGCATCCTGGGTGACAAAGATGTATCGAGATTTGAAACAAATGTTCTGGTGGCCGGGCTTAAAGAAAGAAGTAGTTGATTATGTCTCAAAATGTTTAACCTACCAGAAGATGAAGGTGGAACATCAGAAACTGTCGGGAACCCTGCAACCCTTAGAAATACCACAATGGAAATGGGAGCAGATTACTATGGATTTTGTCACGGGATTGCCAAGGACCTTAACAGGACACGATACCATCTGGGTAATTGTGGACAGGTTGACAAAGTCAGCGCACTTCCTTCTGATTCGAGTTAACTATACTTTAGAAAGGTTGGAATGAATATATATTCAAGAAAACGTACGACTACATGGGATACCTTCGTAAATTATCTCAGATCAAGTTTCGAGGTTTACTACTAGATTTTGGGGAGCTTTTCAGAAAGCGCTGGAAACAGAATTGCACACGAGTATAGCATACCATCCTCAGATAGACGGACAATCAGAGCAGACAATCCAGACGTTAGAAGACATGTTACGATTATGTATGATAGATAACCAAAGCAGCTGGGATAAGTATTTGCTGTTGGTCGAATTTGTCTACAACAACAGTTGCCAATAAAGTATCGGGATGGCACCATACAAAGCTCTCTACGAAAGAAGATGTCGGACACCATTGTGTTGGAATGACGATGGGGAAGCTAGTGTCTTAGGTCCAAACTTAGTGTAAGAAACTACTGAGAAGATAAAGGAGATTCGTCGGAAGATCCAGACAGCACAAGGCCGACAAAAAAGCTATGCCGATAATAGACGTAGACCCTTAGAGTTTAGTGAGGGAAACCATGTCTTTCTAGAAGTAACTTCGATTACTGGAATAGGTAGAGCCCTTGAGACTAAAAAGCTTAACCCACGATACATAGAACCTTTCCAAATACTTAAAAGAGTCGGTCTAGTAGCTTATAAAATAGCCCTTCCTCCTTATTTATCAAACCTTCATGATGTTTTTTTATGTCTCGCAACTTAAGAAATATGTTCCCGATGGGAGTCACGTTTCACAACCAGAAACAGTACAGTTATAAAATTATTTGACATATCAAGCATCACCAGTTCAGATCGTAGAAAGAAGTGATAAGCAGCTAAGAGGCAAGACTGTTCGCTTAGTCAAAGTAGCATGGGAACCAAGAGGAGAAGAAGAGTACACTTGGGAATTGGAAGATAAGATGAGAGCTGATTACCCACATCTGTTCTCAGGCAATTGAAATTTTGAGGGCAAAATTTTCTCTTAGGAGGGTAGAATGTAACAACCCTGATTTTCGAGTACATGAGACCTTTTCTGAAAGTACAGATTTCTTCGGAAGATCAGTAAAGGGAACACCTCTGTTATATCATCAAGCATTTCAATCCTCATTATCATTATGTCATCCTTAAGTTATAATCTCCTCTGAGGCAAGCCCGATAAATCGCGAAGAACCTTGTTGTTGAACCATATCGGTTGGCAGTTTTGATTCTGATTTTCGTAAATAGTCTCTGTTTGACGAACCGGACTCGATTCATGAGAGGAGAGAGATAATAGTATAATATTATCATTATATTAGTATTAGAAAAGGCTTGAATGACATTATAAGGTTACCTGGTCTGTTTTTGTTAAAAACAGAAAATTGGTTTAACCGGGTTTACGGTTTACTGGTGCAGCTTAGCACCAGCACTCTCTGATGAATTTAGAAATGCTAAGGCCTCATTATACATGTTCTATTCTCATAATAAATATGTTACTAGTGTCATTTATGCTAGTAGCTCAGAAAATAATTTTCAGAGATGTTTTTACGAGTGTTTCGATACACCTAGTTTTAGTAGTTGTACACCAGAGATATTTTAATATTATTTTAATCCACCTCCAAGCCAACCAATCACAACTCACCCTACACCCCCAAGACCTCCAAGGCTGTCTCATTTCATCATTTTGGCCGAAAATAACAAGAGAGAAAAGAGAAAAACTTTCATGAACACTTAATCTTCAAAGCTTGATTTATTCTGAACTAAAACTCAAATCATAACTCCGATTTCACCAAAATGATCCTCTCTTCTTCCTCTACATAACCATGTAACTTATCAAGGATGGAAATAAGGTGAGATGGCTGTTCCTTTCCCCTTTCAATTCAGTTTTCAAGGAAAACCATGCAAAACATGTGTTTTCTTGATGCTCTTCCTTAGGAATCATGCTTAACTTGACTTGAGGGCCAAGAAACGTGAATTTACTGCAAGTCTAAGGTGAGATATCTCTTCCTAACATACTGAGTGAGACTTGGTCAGTTGAGAGTTTTTGGATTTAAAGTTGTTCTTGATGTGATTTAGGAGGAAAAAGTGCTTAAGGACCACCTGAAAGTTTAACCGAATTAGGAGCAGCAAAACCAGGTAGGGATTGACAAATTTAATCTTGATTGATTGTGTTTGAGTTGTGTGATTATGATATGGTTTGGCTGTGCTTGAAATTGATTGTTTGTATGAGTAATTCTTGTTGAAATTTTGGTGAAAATTTGATGAAATTTGATGAAATTCAAGTTATGAATGTGTGTTCTTGTGGCTGCTGGAAAATGAAACCCTAGAGCTTAAATTGAGGTTCAATTTGTGTTAAAATCATGTAGAAGAGATTTTAGTGGCTGGAAATTTATTTTGAATTTTGGTAAAAATCGGTTGCTGAAAAGATTGAAAAACGGGTAAAAACAGAGAAAGAATTTGAAGAATATACGAAGAAGATGAAGAACACTTTGAGTGTGGTAAAGAACATTGAAGAACACCTTTTAGATCTTAGAAAGGGCAAGGAAGTAAATATTTTGGTGTTTGAGGGGTTATTTTGCAATTTCTGAAAGTTAGGATGGTTAAAGTGGAAATATTAAAAGTTACCGGGGTAAAAAGTTAATTTTAAAGGTTAAAAGGTAAAGGCAAGGTAATTTTCGAAAATTTAATAATAAAATAATAAAATATTAAATAATAATATTAATTAAAAATAATATTTTAATAAAAATAATAAAATAATGCGAAAAAGGCAGTTTTCTATAAAAGCTTTAGAAAGACAAATTTAAGTGCAGAATCTCATAATTACCTTCATAAAACACTTAGGGAGTGGTAATAACATGATAGTGAGGCAAAGATAAAGAAAAGATAAAAAGTTAAAGAAAAGATAAAAACCAAAGAAAAATAATGTAAAATTTTAATGACAGAAAAACAGACAGAGACTAGTGAACAAACTAGGGCAACTTAGTTAGTACTTGAGTTGCGACTAGGGTTAGGTGTTGTATGAAAAGTTAAACTGTTTCAGTATAGACTTAATGAACCTATACCTGGGACAGGCTAACTATTCGTACCAAAATTTACATAAGCTTTAAATATACATGTTAAACAGAGAAATCAGAGCAGAATAAAGTAACACAAAGCACAGAGTAACCAGAGTAAAGTAAAGAGATACAAAGAGAAAAGAATAATATGATAAAAAGAAATGGTTTGAGCCAGAATATTGTAAAAGTGAAAGATGTAAAGTTTGTACAGTATGATTGAACAGAGAAAGAAAGAGGTACTGCATAAGAATGTGAAAATGATGATGAATAATGAGAATGATTATGTAATGATCTGCTGCGTGAAGGCAGTCTGATAGATAGTGGTACGACCACAGAACGTTTTCCAGTGTTACACAGCTATTGAGAGCTGTACCTGCAACTGATAACCTGGGATCCCTAGCAGAGGATATTAATTCATACACTACTAGAATGCCGCACCTGTAAGGCAAGGATTGCTTACAGAGAATATGATTTCATACACGGCTGGAATGCCACCACCTGTAAGGCAGAGTTTACTTACAGAGGATATGACGCATACTTCGGGTTACGTCGGGAGCGGGTAGAAACCGACAGATGAGCTCATTACCTGCGCTAAGGCTAGACATGCATCATACTTGGTTGCACCTTTCCTTTGTTATGATTGTGGTATGAATGTATGCTTTCCTTGTTTGTATTCCATTCTCTGTGCTTGTGTTATTTTCTTGTATTCTTCTGTTTGTGTTCTACTATCTGTTTCCTCTATCTTCGTTACTTATCTGTGTTTTCTAATTACTCCTTCTTTGTATTATGCTAATAGTCTGCTAAACAACATAGAATTAATGAACGTAACTAATAACCCCGACCCTACTAAGAACTCCCCAGTTCTTACCCCTTCTCTCTCCCTTCCCCCTTCGGATGGAAGTAAGAGTACCTTACCATAGCTCGCTGATGACCGTTCGCAAGAAGAGGATTCTGCTCTAGATAGTCTTCTGAGTCTAGGGTAAATATCGTTCTCTGTTTATATGTATATACTGTGAGACCAGCCAACGCCTGCACCCCGATCGTATGCGCACTTTAACCTAAATCCTGTGTACGAGATTCCGATTGTGAGGTTACTTCATGAGGTACCAGAGAAACGTCCTATGGAAAAGTCTGATCGTGCAGATGAGTAGCAGATAATGTTCTATCATTTGATGACGTTCCATCTGACTTGAGTTGTAAAGACTTAGAACGTACTTTCCCTCACTTTAGTAGTTTAGAGGGACTAGGTGAGTATAGAATCTAGGTTAGCCTAGGTGCCAGCTTAGGGACCTCTTGAACAGGTCAAGACCTAGGATGTTGTATGTATATACATGTATATAGATATTATTTAGCTATATCTAGGGGTGTTCTAACTAACAGTCTATATTCTAATAAAGGCTGAATCACCAAATGTTGTCAACTATTTGTGATGTATTTATGTGTGGTTGTTTATAACTATTTTATCTGTTATTATTTGTGAATTGATTATAAATGATTCTGTCTATTAATCCAAACGTTTTCAAAAAAATAAAAAATACACCTCGCAAATTAACTACACTTTTAACAACGAATCAGGCTCATATGATAAATAATAGATAATAATTAGGAAGACAAATTGGTAGCGCTCAGTTTTCGGTATGATCTAGACATATTGAAAATTGGGTCGTTACATCGGTAATCTACCCAAAGTCTCATTCCACCGTCCTTCCTCTTTACTAGCAATACTGGAGCTTCCCCAGGTGATGCACTGGAATGAATAAATTTCTTTCCAAGTAGCTCATCTAACTGCTTCTTCAACTCTGCAAGTTCCAATGGTGACATCCGGTACGGTGCTATGGAAATTGGTCCGGTTCCAGGTAATAGTTCAATGCTGAATTCTATTTCTCGATGAGGAGGAAATTCGGGGATGTCGTCCAAGAAAACATCAGGAAATTCCTTCACCATTCAGATTTGTTCTAGGCTTAATTTACTATCATTCGAGCTAGCCGCTAATAGAACGTATCCCTCACAATCACTCCCGTCTAAGGTAAGTCTTACAGAATTTAGATATAAGGTATGAGATAGAAATGGTTTAGTATGTGGACTATCAGATGGAATAACAGCAGTTCTTTCAAAGCAATCATGGAAAACATGATATTTAGATAACCAATCTAGCCCTAGAATAACTTCTAGACCACATGGAGGCAAACAGATTAAATCATGTATAAAAGTCCTGTTCCTAATAGTAAATGGTACTTACAGGCACACTAAACTAGTCAAAGAATTTTGGGATACAGGTGTATGGACAATTAAATCAAAATTTAACTCAGAGAAATCTAGTCCCAACTCACGAGCAACAGTTAAAGAAATAAAGGAATGCGATTGGTGCACAAAATTACGATCACACTTTTGCAACTCCGTACAACTAACCAGCAAGTACACTGGGTCGTCCAAGTAATACCTTACGTGAGTAAGGGTCGATCCCACGGAGATTGTCGGCATGAAGCAAGCTATGGTTATCTTGTAACTCTTAGTCAGGATATCAATAATTCTCATATTTAATTGTAAAAAGTAAAAGAACATGAAATAAATACTTGTTATGCAGTAATGAAGAAAAGGTTGAGGCTTTGGAGATGCTTTGTCTTCTGAATCTCTGCTTTCCTACTATCTTCTTCTTCATGCACGCAAGGCTCCTTCCATGGCAAGCTTTATGTTGGGCATCACCGTTGTCAATGGCTACTTCCCGTCCTCTCAGTGAAAATGTTCCAAATGCGCTGTCACCGCACGGCTAATCATCTGTCGGTTCTCGATCATGTTGGAATAGGATCCATTGATCCTTTTGCGTCTGTTACTACACCCAACACTCGCGAGTTTGAAGCTCGTCACAGTCATCCCTTCTCAGATCCTACTCAGAATACCACAGACAAGGTTTAGACGTTCCGGATCTCAGGAATGGCTGCAAATAATTCTAGCTTATACCACGAAGACTCTGATCTGAATCATGAGGCTAAGAGATATGCATTCAATCTAAGGTAGAACGGAGGTGGTTGTCAGGCACATGTTCATAGGTGAGAATGATGATGAATGTCACGGATCATCACATTCATCAGGTTGAAGTGCGAATGAATATCTTAGAATAGAAGCAAGCGTGATAGAATGGAAAACAGTAGTAATTGCATTAATTCATGAAGAACAGCAGAGCTCCTCACCCCCAACAATGGGGTTTAGAGACTCATGCCATAGAAGATACAATATGAAACGTGTAGAATGTCATGAGATACAAGATGAATCACTAAAAGTAGTTTTTATAGTAAATTGGTGACCTAGGGTCACAAAAAATGAGTAAGCTAGGGTGTTTAATGTAAAAATCCACTTCCGGGTCCTACATGGTGTGTGCTTGGGCTGAGCATTGAAGCTTTCATGTGTAGAGACTTTTCTTGGAGTTAAACGCCAGCTTTTGTGCCATTTTGGGCGTTTAACTCCAGTTTTTATGCCAGTTCCGGCGTTAAACGCCAGAATTCTTGAGCTGACTTGGAACGCCTGTTTGGGCCATCAAATCTCGGGCAAAGTATGGACTATTATATATTGCTGGAAAACCCAAGATGTCTACTTTCCAACGCAATTGAGCACGTGCCAATTGGGCTTCTGTAGCTCCAGAAAATTCACTTTGCGTACAGGGAGGTCAGAATCCAACAGCATCTACAGTCCTTTTTCAGCCTCTGAATCAGATTTTTGCTCAGGTCCCTCAATTTCAGCTAGAAAATACCTGAAATCACAGAAAAACACACAAACTCATAGTAAAGTCCAGAAAAGTGAATTTTAAATAAAAACTAATAAAAATATAATAAAACCTAATAAAAATATACTAAAAACATACTAAAAACAATGCCAAAAAGCGTATAAATTACCCGCTCATCACAACACCAAACTTAAACTGTTGCTTGTCCCCAAGCAACTAAAAATCAAATAGGATAAAAAGAAGAGAATATACAATGAATTCCAAAAACATCTATGAAGATCAGTATTAATTAGATGAGCAGGGCTTTTAGCTTTTTGCCTCTGAATAGTTTTGGCATCTCACTTTATCCTTTGAAGTTCAGAATGATTGGCTTCTATAGGAACTCAGAATCCAGATAGTGTTATTGATTCTCCTAGTTAAGTATGTTGATTCTTGAACACAGCTACTTTATGAGTCTTGGCCGTGACCCTAAGCATTTTGTTTTCCAGTATTACTGATAAACCACTATTTTATAGTTTATCTTGTACTCAATTGAGTGGTTTTTATCAACTCTTTACCCACTTATTTATACTATTTGCATATTTTACATTTTCCTTCCAGGTTTTGTGCTATGATTGAAAACATGCTTCTTTGATCTTATATTTGCTTATTATTAATCCTCTCTTATTACCATTAGATGCCTTGATATGTGTGTTAAGTGTTTTCAGAGATTACAGGGCAGGAATGGCTCAGAGGATGAAAAGGAACATGAAAAAGTGGAAGGAATACAAGAAGTTGGAGAAACTGCTAAGCTGTCCAGCCTGACCTCTTCGCACTCAAACGGCTATAACTTTAGCTATAGAGGTCCAAACGACGCGGTTCTAGTTGCGTTGGAAAGCTAACGTCTAGGGCTTCGGTTTGATATATAATATGCCATAATTTCTCTTACGCTAGAAGACGCGAACGCGTGATCCACACGGACGCGTCGCATCGGCGAACTTCAATCCGCGCGGCCGCGTGGACGACGCCTCCGCGTCACTTATCCGCGACCTGAACATACCAGAATACGCAGGGGGCGATTTCTAGGCTGTTTTTGACCCAATTTTTGGCCCGGAAAACAAAGATTAGAGGCTATAAAGTGGGGGAATGCATCCATTGAGAGAGAGCTCGCCAATTTTCACTTTCCATGATTTAGATTTAGTTTGAGAGAGGTTCTCTCCTCTTTCTCTTAGGATTAGTATTAGGATTTAGGACTTCTCTTAGTTTGTAAGAGTGACTCTCGATCCAGGTTTAATATTTACTTCAATGCTTTTATTCGTACCTATAAAGGTTGCCAACTTGACTTATGAAACCTTTCCATGTTATGATTTGAATTAATGATTATTTGAGGTATTTCAGTTATTGATTGCTTTCTCCTTAATTTGTGTTACCATGCTTTCTATCTAAGGATATTTTTATTCCAACAATTTTACTTTTTCCCTTTTGGTCTTGGTTAAGAAATCAGTAACTCAACATTATTAAACTCAGCATAATTGATAATCGTTATCTTGCTAATTGAACTGAACTTCAATAATCCCAACTTTTTCTTAGGAAATAAATAGGATTCGAAGGTCAAACTAATTAGTCCCTTGACTTTCCTTTACTTTAGTAAAGGTTAACTAAATGGAATTTAGATTCAACTTTCATTATTGTTGAGAGAGATAACTAAGTTGGACTTCCAATTTCTCTTACCTTGCCAGAAGTTTACTTTATAGTATTTATTTACATTAATTGCCATCTACTTCACTTGTCATTTAAATCACTTGCTTCTCACCTTCTAAACCCCGATTACAACCTTTATAGCCAATAATAAGAACATACTTCCTTGCAGTTCCTTGAGAAGACGACCCGAGGTTTAAATACTCGGTTATCAATTTTAAAGGGGTTTCTTACTTGTGACAACCAAAACGTTTGTAAGAAAGGTTGATTGCTCGGTTTAGTAACTATACATACAACGAGAGTTTATTATGACCTCTAAACCATTAAACCTCAGTTCTTCAATTTTTGGCGCCGTTGCCGGGGAACTGCTAACGTGTGCCTTATTATTGGTTATTGTAAATATTTTTCTTTTGCTTGTTTCTCTATTTTTGTTCTTCCTTTTCATTTTTATTTGCTACCATGAATTCTCACCTCTCTCGCTTTGAGTTTGGTTCTAACTTTGTTGAAGGAAATAGAAGTTGCAGCAGAAATATGTATCAAGGTCAGACCAATCAAGGATGGATGGAGCCAAGAGGATCTAATCAACCCTTTAGGCAACAACACCCTCCAAGATATCATGGACAACGACCAGTCTACAATGCATACCCAGCTGATAGATATGGTGGACAACCTTGTAACTACCAACAAGCCCCACCCCGTGCCTATGGACTGTCCTCTCAATATAACCTCGAACCACCACACTCACAAGCTTCTTTTCACCATTCACCACCGTATGATCCTTTCCTACCCCAGTTCCAATCCAATCACTCCCAAGCACCACCACTTCCCTATGTTTCATGTCCAAATCCATCACCCAGAGAATCAGAGGTTCGCCTCAAGGCAACAATAAGGAAACTTCAAACAACCATTCGACAACTGGAGCAAGCAGTAATTCAATTAGCTTCTAGACGCGCGAACATTCAAGGACCAACCACAGCCCCATGTGGACAGTCTAATGAAGAGCGTAGCATGAAGGAGACACTAGAAACTCCAGTGGACAAGACAGAGAATGAATTCATACTAGAACAAGTAAAAGAAGTTGTCATTGTACAAGAAGAAGAGTTGGTTGAAGATCTAGGAGACGCAAAACCTCCATGGGAATCCAGAACTAAAGAGAAATCCGTCAAGGACATTATAGTTAATGCTAAGGAGGATAGCGCACAATCCCCAAGGCAAGTCGTTTATGAAGAATTAGACGGAATAATCCAAGAAGCAAATTCTCTTGATGATGATGTCACAAGTCAAGTTCTCTTAGTAATGAACTTGCATCTGCAAGTGAGTTCTCTGAGATCGATGAATCTTCCCTAAATGAATACGAGAATGATGCAGAGGTAGATTTCTCTCAACCTCCAATCTATGACTCAAGTGATGAGGAAGACATAGAAGACTTTGACCAGGGTGATGATGCGTTTGAAGACCCTTGCAAAGAAGTGGAAGAATTCATAGAAGATTACCAGGGAGCAGAACTTACAGAACCACCAGAAACACCTTCTCCAAGGCCATTACCACCCAATACAAGCTTCAAGTGGGTACTAACTTTTAACTTTACTTATTCACTTGAATATGGTTTACTTGAAACAGATGGCTAGCTTAGAGCTCTCTGCGGCTTTAAGAGTAAGAGGGAAATGGCTCGTGCTCAGAGCTGGTGCACAAGGTTCAATAAGGTTCCACGCTTCAACTTGAAGTGCACGGATTGGTATCATATTCAATCGAATGGATCTCGGAAAATGTTTGGTCACTATGATGAGAATCTACTTTCTAAACCGCCCGGATGGAAAAATATAGATCAAGACGAAGGCGGATTTAGAACCAAAGTTTGGGATCCTGGAAAATATTCTTATATTCATCACCCCGGGAGCCTGAAAATCTGTTTGAAGCTGCTCAGAAGCTTCACATGCCTAGTTTGGGACCCCGAAGGCTATTGGCATTCCAAGCATTGGTGGAGATTTCTGGATGATTTTAAGCATAAGCCGCCATAACAGGAAGCTCATCCAATGTCCAACTTAAGGACTTTAACTAAAAGTGCTAGGTGGGAGACAACCCACCATGGTATGATCGTTCATTTTTCACTTTTTATTTCATTTTGTTTGTTTTCAAATTTTATTTTATTTTATAATATTGAACCTGGAATTTTGCATCGCATTCATATTAACCATTGCATTCTGCATACTGCATTAAAAAAAAAAAGCATGCACGCGACGCGGCAGCGTCGCTGACGCGTCCGCATGACCACTACAATGGGAAGAAAAGAAATGGAACAGAAAGTCACGTGAGAGCGTGGCTGGAGGCGTGCCAATGGCACAAATCGTCCCACGCGACCGCGTCGCTGACCGACCGCGTCATATGGGAATAATGGCCTCCCACGCGACCGCGAGCCCCACGCGACCGCGTGACCAGGATTTCGACGTAATAATGGTGCACAGCCGAAAGTTGTGCTAGAGTGGTGGTGGACTGGCGCTGGACGCGCAGTCTATCTCACGCGACCGCGTGCCCCACGCGGCCGCGTCACATCCTACTAAGTGGCCACTCGCGCGATCGCATGCCACATGCGATCGCGTCACCCAATATTTGGCAATTAATGATTTTTGAATAGAGAGTTGTGCGAGAGCGAGGCTGCCCTCGCGCTAGCAGCATAAAACGTGTCACGCGACCGCGTGACCGACGCTACCGCGTCGATTAACTTAAAGCGCAAGTCACGCGACCGCGTGCCCCACGCGTCTGCGTCGCTTGTGCTGCACAGCTTATCCTAATTTGCCAAATATCTTATCTTTTCTTCCCCAACCCTAATTTTTCCTCCCTCCTTTCTTACTTACTTCTTCTTCCATTCTTTCCCTTCTCATTCTTCTTATCTTTCATTTTATTTTACTTAATTTATTTGAATATTTCATTCATTGCATTTTAATTTTGTGCATATTTTTCTTTTCTTTTCTAAATTTATTATTTTACCATTGGTGTTCAAATGTTCTTATTCACCTGTTATATCTTTTCTGGTATTATCTTGGTGCTTATGACTTGTTTTATTCTGGTTAGGTAATATTATTTAAATCAATGCCAATCTTTTATACCTGTATTACTTTTTGAATTGACATGAATTTATATTATCTCTCTTTCCCCACTCTCCTCTCCATTGTTGAAATTTTGCACCACTGGTATGCCATGGCTTCTATTGTTTTCTCACTTATATGTTGAAGCTTCCATGTAAATGAGACCCTTATCATTTGGCATTAACCCACCCATACTTTTTTTATTTTCTTATCTCTATTACTGGGTTACTCTTCTTCCCTTTTTTCTTTCAGGATGGCCACCCGGAAGGGAACTGGAAGACGTTTACATGGGGAGACAAACAAGTCCATCAGCACAATCCTTGAAGAAAAGCATCAGTTTGAACAGCCCGTCCAACTGCACATCTCAGCATGCACCGAGGACGGTGCAATCTTTAAGTGTGGGGAGGTCGATACTGACTTCCATGGGTTAGTCACTTCATATTTTAGCACCAATGTTTAATTTTCTTTGTTAAATTAGTTGTTGCATTTTCATATTTGTTTGATTTTATGCATCTAGTTACTACTTGGTTAAAGTAATAAAATTCTTCTAAAGACCCTATTTTTGAAAAATTTCACTAATTTAAATTGAAAAATTTTTTGTTAAATTTATTTGAAGTTGTATTTGGAACATGGTTTTTGAGCCAAAGAACACACAACCTGTGAGATTTTGAGCTTATTTACATGGTTACATTATTTAACCATAAATATTTTATTCTTGTGTGTTTACTTCTCTATAATTGTGATCTTTACTTTGTTTCAGTCTATATGTCCAATATTTAGTGTATTTACATGCTTGCATATGATTGATGCCATTATTTGATTTTAGCTCACTTATCCCAAATAAGCCTACCCTTTAAATCACCCTTGTCAGCCACTTTGAGCCTTGAAATCCCCATTTGTTCTATATCTTACCAGATCACTAGCCTTAAGCGGAAAACAAATTAATTATCCCAATTGAATCTTTGGTTAGCTTAAGAAAGTGTGTTAATTAAGTGTGGGGAACTATGGGAACATGGGTTAATAAAGGAAAAGTATAATATTTCTAATTTATTTGAATATCAGGAATTTGGGAACCTACTCATGAAAAACCAAAACAGAAAAATAATAGAAAATCCATGTGCATTGATAAGTTATGTTTGTTTCTCTACAAAAAAAAAAGAAAAAAAAAGAGAAAAAAGAGAAAAGTCCAAAAATACTCAATAAATAAGTAAATAAGGGGACAAAATTACCCCAATATTAAGTTTAATAAAAGATCAATGGACATGTGATAAAAATTAAAGAAAATTTGGTACATGAGTATGGGAATTATACAAAAGTTGGAATTATGGGTAGCTAGGCATGAATTTAAAAGTATATAGAGTATGTGTATATTAGGTGAGAGCTTAGGTTAATTAAAGATTCAATTTATAAAGCTCACTTAGCTATATATATACCTTTACCCTTACCTTAGCCCCATTACAACCTTGAAAAAGACCTCATGATGTTTGCATTGGTATATTAAATATTGTTGATTGGTTAGATGAAGAACAAGGTTTAGAAAGCATGACTAGAGAAGAGTAGAGTGATTGACCCTAGACACCTTAGAGTAAGAGTAATATACACTACCAGTGAGGGTTCAATGCTTGATTCTATGTTCCCTGCTTTCATTAGCTATCTTCTTACAAATTTACTTGTCCTTTATTGTAAAATTTGAATTAGTAAAATCTGATTTATGTTTGTCTTGGGGAACTTATTTATTTTTAACCAAGTAGGTAGAAACATTTTTGCATATAGTTGCATTCATATCGATAGGTTGCATTTCATACATCCTACCATTCCTCTTCATCTATATAGCTTCTCTTGAGCTTAGCATGAGGACATGCTATTGTTTAAGTGTGGGGAGGTTGATAAACCACTATTTTATAGTTTATCTTGTACTCAATTGAATGGTTTTTATCAACTCTTTACCCACTTATTTATACTATTTGCATGTTTTACATTTTCCTTCCTGGTTTTGTGCTATCATTGAAAACATGCTTCTTTGAGCTTATATTTTCTTATTATTAATCCTCTCTTATTACCATTAGATGCCTTGATATGTGTGTTAAGTGTTTTCAAAGATTACAGGGCAGGAATGGCTCAGAGGATGGAAAGGAAGCATGCAAAAGTGGAAGGAATACAAGAAGTTGGAGAAACTGCTAAGCTGTCCAGCCTGACCTCTTTGCACTCAAACGGCTATAACTTTAGCTACAGAGATCCAAACGACGCGGTTTTAGTTGCGTTGGAAAGCTAACGTCCGGGGCTTCGATTTGATATATAATATGCCATAATTTCTCTGACGCTAGGCAATGCGAACGTGTGATCCACACGGAGGCGTCGCATTGGCGAACTTTGATCCGCGCGGCCGCATGGACGACGCCTCCGCGTCACTTGTCCGTGACCTGAACGTACCAGAATACGCAGGGGGCGATTTCTGGGCTGTTTTTGACCCAGTTTTCAGCCCGAAAAACACATATTAGAGGCTATAAAGTGGGAGAATGCATCCATTGAGAGAGAGCTCGCCAATTTTCACTTTCCATGATTTAGATTTAGTTTGAGAGAGGTTCTCTCCGCTCTCTCTTAGGTTTAGGATTAGGATTTAGGACTTCTCTTAGTTTGTAAGAGTGACTCTCGATCCAGGTTTAATATTTACTTCAATGCTTTTATTCGTACCTATAAATGTTGCCAACTTGACTTATGAAACCTTTCCATGTTATGATTTGAATTAATGATTATTTGAGGTATTTCAGTTATTGATTGCTTTCTCCTTAATTTGTGTTACCATTGCTTTCTATCTAAGGATATTTTTATTCCAACAATTTTACTTTTTCCCTTTTGGTCTTGGTTAAGAAATCAGTAACTCAACATTATCAAACTCAACATAACTGATAATCGCTATCTTGCTAATTGAACTGAACTTCAATAATCCCAACTTTTTCTTAGGAATTAAATAGGATTCGAAGGTCAAACTAATTAGTCCCTTGACTTTCCTTTACTTTAGTAAAGGTTAACTAAGTGGAATTTAGATTCAACTTTCATTATTGTTGAGAGAGATAACTAAGTTGGACTTCCAATTTCTCTTACCTTGCCAGAAGTTTACTTTACAGTGTTTATTTACTTTAATTTCCATCTACTTCACTTGTCATTTAAATCACTTGCTTCTCACCTTCTAAACCCCGATTACAACCTTTATAGCCAATAATAAGAACATACTTCCTTGCAGTTCCCTGAGAAAATGACCCGAGGTTTAAATACTCGGTTATCAATTTTAAAGGGGTTTGTTACTTGTGACAACCAAAACGTTTGTAAGAAAGGTTGATTGCTTGGTTTAGTAACTATACTTACAACGAGAGTTTATTATAACCTCTAAACCATCAATTCTCAGTTCTTCAATTTTTGGCGCCGTTGCCGGGGAACTGCTAACGTGTGCCTTATTATTGGTTATTGTAAATATTTTTCTTTTGCTTGTTTCTCTATTGTTGTTCTTCCTTTTCATTTTTATTTGCTATCATGAATTCTCACCCCTCTCGCTTTGAGTTTGGTTCTAACTTTGTTGAAGGAAATAGAAGTTGTAGAAGGAATATGTATCAAGGTCAGACCAATCAAGGATGGATGGAGCCAAGAGGATCTAATCAACCCTTTAGGCAACAACACCCTCCAAGATATCATGGACAACGACCAGTCTACAATGCATACCCAGCTGATAGATATGGTGGACAACCTTGTAACTACCAACAAGCCCCACCCCGTGCCTATGGACCATCCTCTCAACATAACCTCGAACCACCACACTCACAAGCTTCTATTCACCATTCACCACCGTATGATCCTTTCCTACCCCAGTTCCAATCCAATCACTCCCAAGCACCACCACTTCCCTATGTTTCATGTCCAAATCCATCACCCAGAGAATCAGAGGTTCACCTCAAGGCAACAATAAAGAAACTTCAAACAACCGTTCGACAACTGGAGCATGCAGTAATTCAATTAGCTTCTAGACGTGTGAACATTCAAGGACCAACCACAGCCCCATGTGGACAATCTAATGAAGAGCGTAGCATGAAGGAGACACTAGAAGCTCCAGTGGACAAGACAGAGAATGAATACATACTAGAACAAGTAGAAGAAGCTGTCATTGTACAAGAAGAAGAGTTGGTTGAAGATCTAGGGGACGCAGAACCTCCATGGGAATCCAGAACTAAGTGAAATGCGTCAAGGACATTATAATTAATGCTAAGGAGGATAGCGCACAATCCCCAAGGCAAGTCATTTATGAAGAATCAGACAGAATAATCCAAGAAGCAAATTCTCTTGATGATGATAGTCACAAGTAAAGTTCTCTTAGTAATGAACTTGCATCTGCAAGTGAGTTCTCTGAGATCGACGAATCTTCCCCAAATGAATACGAGAATGATGCAGAGGTAGATTTCTCTCAACCTCCAATCTATGCCTCAAGTGATGAGGAAGACATAGAAGACTTTGACCAGGGTGATGATGTGTTTGAAGACCCTTGCAAAGAAGTGGAAGAATTCACAGAAGATTACCAGGGAGCAGAACTTACAGAACCACCAGAAACACCGTCCCCAAGGCCATTACCACCCAATACAAGCTTCAAGTGGGTACAATCCTTAACTTTTAACTTTACTTATTCACTTGAATATGGTTTACTTGACACAGATGGCCAGCTTAGAGCTCTCTGCGGCTTTAAGAGTAAGAGGGAAATGGCCCGTGCTCAGAGCTGGTGCACAAGGTTCAATAAGGTACTACACTTCAACTTGAAGTGCACGGATTGGTATCATATTCAATCGAATGGATCTCGGAAAACGTTTGGTCACTATGATGAGAATCTACTTTCTAAACCGCCTGGATGGAAAAATATAGATCAAGACGTAGGCGGATTTTGAACCAAAGTTTGGGATCCTGGAAAATATTCTTATATTCATCACCCCGGGAGCCTGAAAATCTGTTTGAAGCTGCTCAGAAGCTTCACATGCCTAGTTTGGGACCCCGGAGGCTATTGGCATTCCAAGCATTGCTGGAGATTTCTGGATGAATTTAAGCATAAGCCGCCATAACAGGAAGCTCATCCAATGTCCAACTTAAGGACTTTAACTAAAAGTGCTAGGTGGGAGACAACCCACCATGGTATGATCGTTCATTTTTCACTTTTTATTTCGTTTTGTTTGTTTTCAAATTTTATTTTATTTTATAATATTGAACCTGGAATTTTGCATCGCATTCACATTAATCATTGCATTCTGCATACTGCATTAAAAAAAAAAAAGCACGCACGCGACGCGGTAGCGTCGCTGACGCGTCCGCATCACCAGTACAATGGGAAGAAAAGAAAACGAACAGAAAGTCACGTGAGAGCGTGGCTGGAGGCATGCCTATGGCACAAATCGTACCACGCGACCGCGTCGCTGACGCGACCGCGTCATATGGGAATAATGGCCTCCCACGCGACTGTGTGCCCCACGCGACCGCGTGACCAGGAATTCGACGTAATAATGGTGCACAGCCGAAAGTTATGCTAGAGTGGTGCTGGACTGGTGCTGGACGCGCAGTCCATCTCACGCGACCGCGTGCCCCACGCGGCCGCGTCACATCCTACTAAGTGGCCACTCGCGCGATCGCATGCCCTATGCGATCGCGTCACCCAATATTTGGCAAATAATGATTTTTGAACAGAGAGTTGTGCAAGAGCGAGGCTGCCCTCGCGCTAGCAGCATAAAACGTGTCACGCGACCGCGTGACTGACGCTACCGCGTCGATTAACTTAAAGTGCAAGTCACGCGACCGTGTGCCCCACGCGTCCGCGTCGCTTGTGCCGCACAGCTTATCCTAATTTGCCAAATATCTTATCTTTTCTTCCCCAATCCTAATTTTTCATCCCTCCTTTCTTACTTACTTCTTCTTCCGTTCTTTCCCTTCTCATTCTTCTTATCTTTCATTTTATTTTACTTAATTTATTTGAATATTTCATTCATTGCATTTTAATTTTGTGCATATTTTTCTTTTCTTTTCTAAATTTATTATTTTACCATTGGTGTTCAAATGTTCTTATTCAACTGTTATATCTTTTCTGGTATTATCTTGGTGCTTATGACTTGTTTTATTCTAGTTAGGTAATATTATTTAAATCAATGCCAATCTTTTATACCTGTATTACTTTTTGCGTTGACATGAATTTATATTATCTCTCTTTCCCCACTCTCTTCTCCATTGTTGCAATTTTGCACCACTGGTATGCCATGGCTTCTATTGTTTTCTCACTTAGATGTTGAAGCTTCCATGTAAATGAGACCCTTATCATTTGGCATTAACCCACCCATACTTCTTTTATTTTCTTATCTCTATTTCGGGGTTACTCTTCTTCCTCTTTTTCTTTTAGGATGGCCACCCGGAAGGGAACTGGAAGACGTTTACATGGGGAGACAAACAAGTCCATCAGCACAATCCTTGAAGAAAAGCATCAGTTGGAATAGCCCGTCCAACAGCACATCTCAGCATGCACCGAGGACGGTGCAATCTTTAAGTGTGGGGAGGTCGATACCGACTTCTACGGGTTAGTCACTTCATATTTTAGCACCAATGTTTAATTTTCTTTGTTAAATTAGTTGTTGCATTTTCATATTTGTTTGATTTTATGCATCTAGTTACTACTTGGTTAAAGTAATAAAATTCTTCTAAAGACCCTATTTTTGAAAATTTTCACTAATTTAAATTGAAAAATTTTTTGTTAAATTTGTTTGAAGTTATATTTGGAACATGGTTTTTGAGCCAAAGAACACACAACCTGTGAGATTTTGAGCTTATTTACATGGTTACATTATTTAACCATAAATATTTTATTCTTGTGTGTTTACTTCTCTATAATTGTGATCTTTACTTTGTTTCAGTCTATATGTCTAATATTTAGTGTATTTACATGCTTGCATATGATTGATGCCATTATTTGATTTTAGCTCACTTATCCCAAATAAGCCTACCCTTTAAATCACCCTTGTCAGCCACTTTGAGCCTTGAAATCCCCATTTGTTCTATATCTTACCACATCACTAGCCTTAAGCTGAAAACAAATTAATTATCCCAATTGAATCTTTGGTTAGCTTAAGATAGAGATTGTGCAACAATTAAGTGTGGGGAAACTGTGGGAACATGGGTTAATAAAGGAAAAGTATAATGTTTCTAATTTATTTGAATATCAGGAATTTGGGAACCTACTCATGAAAAATCAAAACAGAAAAATAATAGAAAATTCATGTGCATTGATACGTTATGTTTGTTTCTCTACAAAAAAAAAGAAAAAAAAGAGAAAAAAGAGAAAAGTCCAAAAATACTCAATAAATAAGTAAATAAGGGGACAAAATTACCCCAATATTAAGTTTAGTAAAAGATCAATGCACATGTGATAAAAATTAAAGAAAATTTGGTACATGAGTATGGGAATTATACAAAAGTGGGAATTATGGGTAGCTAGGCATGAATTTAAAAGTATATAGAGTATATGTATATTAGGTGAGAGCTTAGGTTAATTAAAGATTCAATTTATAAAGCTCACTTAGCCATATATATACCTTTACCCTTACCTTAGACCCATTACAACCTTGAAAAAGACTTCATGATGTTTGCATTGGTATATTAAATATTGTTGATTGGTTAGATGAAGAACAAGGTTTAGAAAGCATGACTAGAGAAGAGTAGAGTGATTGACCCTAGACACCTTAGAGTAAGAGTGATATACACTACCAGTGAGGGTTCAATGCTTGATTCTATGTTCCCTGCTTTCATTAGCTATCTTCTTACAAATTTACTTGTCCTTTATTTTATAAATCAACTCTTTACCCACTTATTTATACTATTTGCATGTTTTACATTTTCCTTCCTGGTTTTGTGCTATGATTGAAAACATACTTCTTTGATCTTATATTTGCTTATTATTAATCCTCTCTTATTACCATTAGATGCCTTGATATGTGTGTTAAGTGTTTTCAGAGATTACAGGGCAGGAATGGCTCAGAGGATGGAAAGAAAGTATGCAAAAGTGGAAGGAATACAAGAAGTTGGACAAACTGCTAAGCTGTCCAGCCTGACCTCTTCACACTCAAACGGTATAACTTTAGCTTCAGAGGTCCAAACGATGCGGTTCTAGTTGTGTTGGAAAGCTAACGTCCGGAGCTTCGATTTGATATATAATAAGGCATAATTTCTCTTACGCTAGGCGACGCGAATGCGTGATCCACACGGACGTGTCGCATAGGCGAACTTCAATTCGCGCGGCCGCGTTGACGACGCCTCCGCATCACTTGTCCGCGACTTGAACGTACCAGAATACGCAGGGGGTGATTTTTGGGCTGTTTTTGACCCAGTTTTCGGCCCGGAAAACACAGATTAGAGGCTATAAAGTGGGGGAATGCATCCATTGAGAGAGAGCTCGCCAATTTTCACTTTCCATGATTTAGATTTAGTTTGAGAGAGGTTCTCTCCTCTCTCTCTTAGGATTAGGATTAGGATTTAGGACTTCTCTTAGTTTGTAAGAGTGACTCTCGAGCCAGGTTTAATATTTACTTCAATGCTTTTATTCGTACCTATAAATGTTGCCAACTTGACTTATGAAACCTTTCCATGTTATGATTTGAATTAATGATTATTTGAGGTATTTCAGTTATTGATTGCTTTTTCCGTAATTTGTGTTACCATTGCTTTCTATCTAAGGATATTTTTATTCCAACAATTTTACTTTTTCCCTTTTGGTCTTGGTTAAGAAATCAGTAACTCAACATTATTAAACTCAGCATAATTGATAATCGTTATCTTGCTAATTGAACTGAACTTCAAAAAACCCAACTTTTTCTTAGGAAATAAATAGGATTCGAAGGTCAAAATAATTAGTCCCTTGACTTTCCTTTACTTTAGTAAAGGTTAACTAAGTGGAATTTAGATTCAACTTTCATTATTGTTGAGAGAGATAACTAAGTTGGACTTCCAATTTCTCTTACCTTGCCAGAAGTTTACTTTACAGTATTTATTTACTTTAATTGCCATCTACTTCACTTGTCATTTAAATCACTTGCTTCTCACCTTCTAAACCCCGATTACAACCTTTATAGCCAATAATAAGAACATACTTCCTTGCAGTTCCCTGAGAAAATGACCCGAGGTTTAAATACTCGGTTATCAATTTTAAAGGGATTTCTTACTTGTGACAACCAAAACGTTTGTAAGAAAGGTTGATTGCTTGGTTTAGTAACTATACTTACAACGAGAGTTTATTATAACCTCTAAACCATCAATCCTCAGTTCTTCAATTTTTGGCGCTGTTGCCGGGGAACTGCTAACGTGTGCCTTATTATTGGTTATTGTAAATATTTTTCTTTTACTTGTTTCTCTATTTTTGTTCTTCCTTTTCATTTTTATTTGCTACCATGAATTCTCACCCCTCTCGCTTTGAGTTTGGTTCTAACTCTGTTGAAGGAAATAGAAGTTGCAGCAGGCCCACCCCGTGCCTATGGACCATCCTCTCAATATAACCTCGAACCACCACACTCATAAGCTTCTTTTCACCATTCACCACCGTATGATCCTTTCCTACCCCAGTTCCAATCCAATCACTCCCAAGCACCACCACTTCCCTATGTTTCATGTCCAAATCCATCACCCAGAGAATCAGAGGTTCGCCTCAAGGCAACAATAAAGAAACTTCAAACAACCATTTGACAACTGGAGAAAGCAGTAATTCAATTAGCTTCTAGACGCGCGAACATTCAAGGACCAACCACAGCCCCATGTAGAAAATATAATGAAGAGCGTAGCATGAAGGAGACACTAGAAACTCCAGTGGACAAGACAGAGAATGAATACATACTAGAACAAGTAAAAGAAGCTGTCATTGTACAAGAAGAAGAGTTGGTTGAAGATCTAGGAGACGCAAAACCTCCATGGGAATCCAGAACTGAAGAGAAATCCGTCAAGGACATTATAGTTAATGCTAAGGAGGATAGCGCACAATCCCCAAGGAAAGTCGTTTATGAAGAATCAGACGGAATAATCCAAGAAGCAAATTCTCTTGATGATGATAGTCACAAGTCAAGTTCTCTTAGTAATGAACTTGCATCTGCAAGTGAGTTCTCTGAGATCGACGAATCTTCCCCAAATGAATACAAGAATGATGCAGAGGTAGATTTCTCTCAACCTCCAATCTATGACTCAAGTGATGAGGAAGACATAGAAGACTTTCACCAGGGTGATGATAAGTTTGAAGACCCTTGCAAAGAAGTGGAAGAATTCACAGAAGATTACCAGGGAGCAGAACTTACAGAACCACCAGAAACACCTTCCCCAAGGCCATTACCACCCAATACAAACTTCAAGTGGGTACAATCCTTAACTTTTAACTTTACTTATTCACTTGAATATGGTTTACTTGAAACAGATGGCCAGCTTAGAGCTCTCTGCGGCTTTAAGAGTAAGAGGGAAATGGCTCGCGCTCAGAGCTGGTGCACAAGGTTCAATAAGGTTCCACGCTTCAACTTGAAGTGCACGGATTGGTATGATATTCAATCGAATGGATCTCGGAAAATGTTTGGTCACTATGATGAGAATCTACTTTCTAAACCACCCAGATGGAAAAATATAGATCAAGACGAAGGCGGATTTAGAAACAAAGTTTGGGATCCTGGAAAATATTCTTATATTCATCACCCCGGGAGCCTAAAAATCTATTTGAAGCTGCTCAGAAGCTTCACATACCTAGTTTGGGACCCCGGAGGCTATTGGCATTCCAAGCATTGGTGGAGATTTCTGGATGAATTTAAGCATAAACCGCCATAACAGGAAGCTCATCCAATGTCCAACTTAAGGACTTTAACTAAAAGTGCTAGGTGGGAGACAACCCACCATGGTATGATCGTTCATTTTTCACTTTTTATTTTGTTTTGTTTGTTTTCAAATTTTATTTTATTTTATAATATTGAACCTGGAATTTTGCATTGCATTCATATTAATCATTGCATTCTGCATACTGCATTAAAAAAAAAAAGCACGCACGCGACGCTGCAGCGTCGCTGACGCGTCCGCATCACCAGTACAATGGGAAGAAAAGAAAACGAACAGAAAGTCACGTGAGAGCGTGGTTAGAGGCGTGCCAATGGCACAAATCGTCCCACGCGACCGCGTCACTAACGCGACCACGTCATATGGGAATAATGGCCTCCCACGCGACCGCGTGACCAGGATTTCGACGTAATAATGGTGCACAGCCGAAAGTTGTGCTAGAGTGGTCTTGGACTGGCGCTGGACGCGCAGTCCATCTCACGCGACCGCGTGCCCCACGCTGCCGCGTCACATCCTACTAAGTGGCCACTCGCGCGATCGCATGCCCCATGCGATCGCGTCACCCAATATTTGGCAATTAATAATTTTTGAACAGAGAGTTGTGCGAGAGCGAGGCTGCCCTCGCGCTAGCAGCATAAAACGTGTCACGCGACCGCGTGACCGACGCTACCGCGTCGATTAACTTAAAGCGCAAGTCACGCGACCGCGTGCCCCATGCGTCTGCGTCGCTTGTGCCGCACAGCTTATCCTAATTTGCCAAATATCTTATCTTTTCTTCCCCAAACCTAATTTTTCCTCCCTCCTTTCTTACTTACTTCTTCTTCGGTTCTTTCCCTTCTCATTCTTCTTATCTTTCATTTTATTTTACTTAATTTATTTGAATATTTCATTCATTGCATTTTAATTTTGTGCATATTTTTCTTTTCTTTTCTAAATTTATTATTTTACCATTGGTGTTCAAATGTTCTTATTCAACTGTTATATCTTTTCTGGTATTATCTTGGTGCTTATGACTTGTTTTATACTGGTTAGGTAATATTATTTAAATCAATGCCAATCTTTTGTACCCGTATTACTTTTTGCGTTGACATGAATTTATATTATCTCTCCTTCCCCACTCTCTTCTCCATTGTTGCAATTTTGCACCACTGGTATGCCATGGCTTCTATTGTTTTCTCACTTACATGTTGAAGCTTCCATGTAAATGAGACCCTTTTCATTTGGCATTAACCCACCCATACTTCTTTTATTTTCTTATCTCTATTTCTGGGTTACTCTTCTTCCCTTTTTTCTTTCAGGATGGCCACCCGGAAGAGAACTGGAAGACGTTTACATGGGGAGACAAACAAGTCCATCAGCACAATCCTTGAAGAAAAGCATCAGTTGGAACAGCCCGTCCAACTGCACATCTCAGCATGCACCGAGGACGGTGCAATCTTTAAGTGTGGGGAGGTCGATACCGACTTCCATGGGCTAGTCACTTCATATTTTAGCACCAATGTTTAATTTTCTTTGTTAAATTAGTTGTTGTATTTTCATATTTGTTTGATTTTATGCATCTAGTTACTACTTGGTTAAAGTAATAAAATTCTTCTAAAGACCTGGTGCACGAATTGTGAATCACACTTTTCACACTCGTACCACTAACCAGCAAGTGCACTGGGTCGTCCAAGTAATACCTTACGTGAGTAAGGGTCGAATCCCACGGAGATTATCTTGCAATTCTTAGTCAAGAAGTCAATTATATTTATCAGTTGAATTGCGAATAAACAAGAGAGCATGGATTAAAGGTTACTTGTTACGCAGTAATGGAGAATATGTTGGGGTTTTGGAGATGCTTTGTCTTCAGAATCTTTGCTTTCCTCTATCTTCTGATTCATGCACGCACGTCCTCCTATGGCAAGCCGTATGTAGGTGGGTCACCGTTGTCAATGGCTACCATCCATCCTTCCAGTGAAAAGGGTCCAGATGCGCTGTCACCGCACGGCTAATCATCTGCAGGTTCTCAGTCGTACCGGAATAGGATTTACTATCGTTTTGCGTCTGTCACTATGCCCAGCACTCGCGAGTTTGAAGTTCGTCACAGCCATCCAATCCCAGAATCCTACTCGGAATACCACAGACAAGGTTTAGACTTTCCGGATTCTCATGAATGCCACCATCAATCTAGCTTATACCACGGAGATTCTGATTAAGGAATCTAAGAGATATTCATTCAATCTGATGTAGAACGGAGGTGATTGTCAGACACACGTTCATTTATTGAGGAAGGTGATGAGTGTCACTGATCATCACCATCTCCATAGTTAGGCACGAATGGATATCTTAGATAGGAACACGCATGTTTGAATGGAAAACAGAAGTACTTGCATTAATTCATTGAGACACAGCAGAGCTCCTCACCCCCAACAATGGAGTTTAGAGACTCATGCCGTCAAAGAGTACAAAGTTCAGGTCTAAAATTTCATGAGATACAAAATAAATCTCTAAAAGTTGTTTAATCAAATAGCAAAGAATTTGACTGTGTTCCTTCTGTTCCTTTATTATTTGTTCCATAGCTTCTTGTATCTTGGTAACTGATGTTTCAAGATTCTCCCAATATTCAGATTGAGGGATTTCTGGGAGAAATTCCTGTGTTTTCTTCTTTATCCTTCAGCTGAGGTAGCTTTAAGATCTCCCTGATCTTGTCAGGGTTGGTATGAATAATCTTTCCTCTGACCACGGTCTGATATTCATAGAGAGCAGTTCCAGATAGTTTTTGCTTGTCTGTCTGCCACATGTTAGCATAGAACTCCTGGACCATATTCCTTCCCACTTTCGTCTCAGAATTAGCTAGGACCTCCAAGTTCCTGATTCGAATTTGCTCCTGGATCTCCGGATATTCATCTTCTTTCAGATCGAATCTAACTTCCGGGATCACTGATCTTAGACCCATTATTTTGTAATAATGGTCTGAATGTTCTTTAGATAAGAACATCCCTTGATTCCAAAGTGGTTTTGGAACGCTCTCTTTCTTGCCTCTTGAAGTGGGTTGTTTTCCCTTAGGAGCCATGATCTTAGTGATCACGGATAAACACACCAAACTTAGAGGTTTGCTTGTCCTCAAGCGAAAGAAAAGAAAGAAGAGGGATAGAAGGAGATCTAGGTGCAATTGTTGATGGGAGGGGAGGGAGGCCGAACCCATATTTAAAGGAAAGGGGGGTGGGTTCGAAAATTTAGAAAAGATATGATAAAAAAGATTGATTTGGAAAAGATAAGATAGAAGATATGATAAGAGAGGATATAGTTTAAAATTGAAAAGATATGAAAGATTTTTGAAAAAGATAAATCTAGATTTTGAAAAAGATAATTTGGAGATTCGAAAAAGATATTGATGAGTTGAAAAGATTTTTGAAAAAGAGTTGAATTGGATTGAAAAAGAGGAATTGTGCTTATGGATTAAGATACATTATATATTTTTAAAGTAGGATTTTTAGAAATTAGGGATTTTAAAAATCAGGGTTCTTAACATGTTTATGCAAGAAATCATGATTTGAAACATGGGAATTAAAATTAGAATGAAAAATATGAAGAAAAACGAAATTACCTCCTCCCCATCATCCTGGCGTTTGAACGCCCAAACACTGCCTGTTTTGGGCGTTCAATGCCCAAATGCTGTTCTCCTGGGCGTTCAACGCCCAGTTGTTGCCCTTTTCTGGCGTTCAACGCCAGATTGCTATCCTTACTGGCGTTCAGCGCCCACTGGCTGCCCCTTTTGGGTGCTGAACGCCCAAAATAGGCTCTTACTGGCGTTTTCTTGCCAGTGAGCTCTTTTTCTCTGTTTTGTGTGCAGATTCCTTCTGTAACCCTGTGAACTTATGCAATTGATTCATTACCTTAGTATCAATGAACTTTGTATAAACAAATAAAAATAAAAATAGGGCAGAATGCTTAGAGGATTGATGCCCCATGGTTGGGTTACCTCCCAGCAAGCGCTTCTTTATTGTCTTTAGCTGGACCTTGCTGAGCTTTTAATCTAGCTTCAGCCTTGAGCACTCTTGCTCAACATTGGCTTCGAGATAGTGCTTGATTCTCTGTCCATTGACAACGAACTTCTTATCAGAATCAATATCTTGAAGCTCCACATAACCATATGGTGATACACTTGTAATCACATATGGTCCCCTCCACCGGGATTTCAGTTTCCCGGGGAATAGCCTGAGTCTAGAGTTAAACAGCAGAACCTTCTATCCTGGTTCAAAGATTCTAGATGACAGCTTTCTATCATGCCACTTTTTTTATTTCTCTTTATAAAACTTGGCATTTTCGAAAGCAGTGAATCTAAATTCCTCTAGCTCATTTAGCTGGAGCAATCTTTTTTCTCCTTTTAATTCTCTGTTAGAGACTTCAGCTTGCCCATTAGTCTGTGGATGATATGGAGTCGCCACCTTGTGGCGAATCCCATACCGGACCATGGCAGAGTAAAGCTGTTTGTTGCAGAAGTGAGTGCCCCCATCACTGATTAGTACTCTAGGGACACCAAACCTGCTAAAGATATGTTTCTGGAAGAACTTCAGCACTGTTTTAGTATCGTTGGTGGGTGTGGCAATGGCTTCAACCCATTTTGATACATAGTCAACTGCCACCAGAATATTAGTGTTTGAGAATGATGGTGGGAAAGGTCCCATGAAGTCAATTCCCCATACGTCAAACAACTCAATCTCCAAGATTCCTTGTTGAGGCATGGCGTAACCATGAGGCATATTACCAGCTCTTTGGCAACTGTCACAGTTACGTACAAACTCTCGGGAATCTCTATAGAGTGTGGGCCAATAGAAGCCACATTGGAGGACCTTGGTGGCTGTTCGCTCACCTCCGAAATGGCCTCCATATTGAGATCCATGGCAATGCCATAGGATCCTCTGTGCTTCTTCTCTAGGAACACACCTACGGATTATTCCGTCTGCACATCTCTTAAAGAGATAGGGTTCATCCCACAAGTAGTACTTTGCATCCGTAATTAATTTCTTCTTTTGTAGTCTGTTGTACTCCTTGGGTATGAACCTTGTAGCATTATAGTTTGCAATATCGGCAAACCATGGTGTTTCCTGAATGGCAAATAAATGCTCATCCGGAAACGTCTCAGAGATTTCAAGAGAGGGGAGGGGCGTCCCTTCTACTGGCTCTATCGGGGACAGATGATCAGCCACTTGGTTCTCTGTCCCTTTTCTGTCTCTTATTTCTATATCAAACTCTTACAGAAGCAACACCCATCTGATGAGCCTGGGTTTTGAATCCTGCTTTGTGATTAGATATTTAAGAGCAGCATGGTCAGTATACACAATCACTTTTGATCCTACTAAGTATGATATGAACTTGTCAATGGCATAAACCACTGCAAGCAATTCTTTTTCTGTGGTTGTGTAATTTTTCTGGGCATCATTTAAAATGCGGCTAGCATAATAAATGACGTGCAGAAGCTTGTCATGCCTCTGTCCCAATACTGCACCAATGGCGTGATCACTGGCATCACACATTAGCTCAAATGGTAATGTCCAGTCTGGTGCAGAGATAACTGGTGCTGTGACCAGCTTGGCTTTCAGCGTTTCAAACGCCTGCAGACACTCTGTGTCAAACATAAATGGCGTGTCAGCAGCTAGCAGATTGCTTAGAGGTTTTGCGATTTTTGAAAAGTCCTTTATAAACCTCCTATAGAATCCTGCATGCCCCAGAAAGCTTCTGATTGCCTTAACATTGGCAGGTGGTGGTAATTTTTCAATTACCTCTATATTTGCTTGATCCACCTCTATTCCCTTGTTTGAAATTTTATGCCCAAGGACAATTGATGGATATTTTTTTGTGGAAAACTGAATTTTCCAAAATACCAAAAACTCACCGGCAAGTGTACCGGGTCGTATCAAGTAGTAAAACTCACTTAGAGTGAGGTCGATCCCACAGGGATTGATGGATCAAGCAACTTTAGTGGGTGATTAGTTTAGTCAAGCTAACATTTAAGTGAAATTGGGTGAAACTTGAAGCAACAGAATATAAATGACAAGGAATTATAAATTGCAGAAAGTAAATGGGCAGAAAACTTAAAGAGCAAGAAATGTAAATTGCAAGAATCTTAAATGACAAGAAATATAAATTTGCATGAAATATAAAGTGCTGGGTGCTGGAAGCAATGTAAACAGAGAAGCAAAATTTCAGTGAATAAAAATTTAGAGTAATTGCAAGAATTGTAAATTGCAGGAAACATAAATCAGAAGCAATGCAACAGAAATTAAAAATTGCAGAGAAGTAAATTGAAGAGGAATGAAACAGAAGTTAAAAATGCTTGAAGAATTTTAAAGACAGAAAAGCAATGCTTAATTTGCAGCAATTTAAAAGTGGTTCAAGATCTCAGGAGTGGAAGAGACTAGATAATAAATCTAGATCTCAAATCCTTCCTTGATCCAACAAGAACAATTGCAAAATGAAAATATAAAAGTAAATTGCAGAAGAAAAGAAAGATGAAAGCAATAAACAGAAATGAAATTCAATTGTGCAGAGAAAGTAAACAAGAAAATTCTCAAGGTGAGATTGAAACAGAATTTTCTTCAATTCTCAACCCAAGATTTAAGACAAAAATGAAAACTAAGAGAGAGCTCTCTAATGGAGCTCCCCTATACTCTCTAAAATCCAGCTCTCTTACAAGGATGAAAATGATGCCTTATATAGGCTTTACAAAATGAAAATGAAAATGAAATGAAAAACAAATTACAATTAAATAAAATTCCTAATCTATCTAATCCTTGTGCCATTGAGTGATGATGTGGGCTTTGCTTGCTTTGGATTTGAGGAGAAATGGGTTTGGTTGGCCTTGATGCAATTTGGAGAGGAATTGAATTTAAATGGAATTTTGGTTGAATTTTGGGCCCATGTGAAAATTGCTTGGGGAAGGTATCAGGGGAGAGCTCAGCTCACAAAGTGAGCTGAGCATTAGTGCCTTGGTGCCAACTTTGTTGCGCGTTGTGTGCCCCTGGCCGTGTCAAAATTGCTTGTGTGATGCCCATGGGTAGCGCTCAGCTCACTTTGTGAGCTGAGCACAATATGAGGCCAAGAAACAAGGAAAGGAAAGACCAAGCTTAGCTCACAAAGTGAGCATTATCGAGAGCACATGCTGATTCCCTATTTTCCCTTAATTTGGTCATGGGCCACGCTTTTAAAAGCGTGGCCTAAGGATCCAAAGTGTGCTCCAACTTTAAAGTGTTCCCCAAAGCTCTTTTTTCTCCTTTTTAGCTTATTTTGTGCTTCTTTGCTTCTTTTTCTTCTTATTTCCTACATGATTTATAAAATTAAAAGATCAAAGAAATATACCAATTAAGTACAAAAGCATTCAATATTTAAGCACATATTATTAATTTCTTGTATGAAAAAGCATAGAAAAACATGACATGGTGACATGTCATCACAACACCAAACTTAAACCTTGCTTTAAGCTTTACAAGACTCAAGTTGGTAGTCATAATGGTATGGCAACATGTTATAAATCAATATTCAAGCTATGCTTATTCATACCACACATGCACACAGAGAATATAAAGGCAATCATTCAATTTAAGTGCTTGAAACAAATGAGGAGAAAAGGAACTCTACAACCTTGTCGTTCATCTTCATTATTGTTGTCTTTTTTCCTCCATTCTTCCTCTTTCTCTTGCCAAACTCAGAATGCTTGCTCATCCTCAAGCAACAATTAGAACAATGGCTATGGGGCTAAGATGAATCATGAATGTCTTATCCAATGAAATGTTAGTAGCACATGTGTTTTAAGCAAGCAAAATTAAAGATAACAATCAAGGCACAAGATACAGAGACATTGTGATTGCAAACTTAAGAAGGTGACCACAATACATTGCATAAAAGATAAGTGGCACACCAAACTTGGTGTGACACTTTCACTTGGAATTAATGCAAGTATCTTGTAAGAATTTAAACCAAATTTTGTTGCATAGCAACACCAAACTTAGATTGCAATCATATTTCAATTTATTTGAATTAAATCTAAGCAAGTGAAACTGTTATTTGTTAAGTATAATCACCAAGCCAAGAATCTGTCATGAATAAAGCTCTCTTGGTAATGTCTTAACAAACACAGTAAATAAGCAAACTAAAATGAAAGCATTTTAAAACAGAAAAATGACTAAAGAAAGTAGAATGAAAAAGTGTCAAATTAAAAGAGAAAAATAAAACTGCAGAGGCATTATGATTATGCAGACAAGTGGTGTTGCTTGAATGAATTGCATAGAAAATAAGTGGCACACCAAACTTAGAATCTTGGTGTGTCACTTTCATTTTTGATTTGATGCAATCATCCAAAAAGATTGAAAACAATTTGTTGCAAGGCAACACCAAACTTAGAATATAACCATATGCCAATTTATTGAATTTAAACAAAGCAAAGAAAGAAAGCAAAGCAAGGAAGAGAAATTATACCTACGGTTGGGTTACATCCCAACAAGTGCTCTTTTAGTGTCATTTGCTTGACATGTTCTTCTTTACTTTCTTCCTCTTCTTCCAGTTTGTTAAGAGGAATGACCTCAAGGGAGGAGAAGATTCAGCTATTGCCCCCTGTCTTGGTTTCCTTTCAGCAAGCTTTCTTTTGTACATGGCTTGATTGAGCTTGCTTGCTATTGGTCCAGGGGTTGGACTGCTTGTGGTTGACCTCCTCTTGAATGTTGTCCTTGGTAGCTTGGTCACAATCCTTTTCTTGGTGCTTTTGTTAATTGCCTTCACTTCCTTGAATCCAAGTCTTGGTGGTTGTGTGATTGTTGGAGTCTTCTTTTCATCAAGAGTTTCTTGTATTGGTGGTTCCATGAGCCCTTCCTTCATGTGATTTTCTGCTTCACTTGAGTGAGAATTCTCTGGAATGACTTCCTCACTTTCATGCTCCTCCACTCCTTTCTTTGCACCCAATATTTGACTTAATAGTTCTTTTATGGAGGAGGTTTGTTGTTCTTCCCAAGATTTCTTCATCTCTTCTTCATATTTTTCGATCACAGATTCAAGGGAAGTTTGTGAGGGTTGTGAATGTTCCTTTGTTACCTCAAGTGCAGTTTCATTTTCAACCACCTCATTCTTCATTAGAAGTTCACTTGATGCAGTAGCCTCCTCCTCTTGCTCTTCCACTTTCTCCCTTGCACTTAACATTTGGTTTACCATCACTTCTATATTTTTGAATGAATTCTCTTGCTCGTTCCAGGATATTTGTGCCTCTCTCTCATATTTTTCAAACATGATCTCAAGCTTTGAAAGGCCTTGGTTCATTGAAATTTGTGTGGGTGGTGAGCTTTGGCAAGAATTTTGTGTGGAGCCAAAGTCCAGTGATGAAAAATTTTCAGATGAAAAATTGGAAGGTGAGGTTGGACAATTTTGTATAAGTGAATTGGAGGTACGTTCAAGTGAAGATGGCTCTTGATAAGTGAAATATGGGTTCTCAAATGTTTTCTGGTTTTGCTCCCCCCAGCCACCATTAGAATAGCAGCTTGCATCATCTTGTGGTGGAGGAAGATATCCCATATGATTCTCTTGCTCATCTTGTGTTTCTGAAACAAATCTCCATGGATTGGAGTGCTCAGACTTTGTAATTTCTTGGTGATATTCCCAGCCACCATTAGAGATTGGTGATGGTGGGTAATATCCCATAAAATTTGTTTGATCATAAGATGAGTTGAACTCCATTTGAATTTTTGAAAACACAACACCAAGGAAAATTGAAATTACTCATACCAGAGATGAGAATTTCTTAGTGAGGCAAAAACTCAAACACCTTGGTTTCAATTTAAAACAGAAAACAAAAATAAAGAAAATGCTTAATCTAGACTTCTCACCCACTTAATCATTGTTGATCTAAATCAATCCCCGGCAACGGCGCCAAAAACTTGATGGATATTTTTTTGTGGAAAACTGAATTTTCCAAAATACCAAAAACTCACCGGCAAGTGTACCGGGTCGTATCAAGTAGTAAAACTCACTTAGAGTGAGGTCGATCCCACAGGGATTGATGGATCAGGCAACTTTAGTGGGTGATTAGTTTAGTCAAGCTAACATTTAAGTGAAATTGGGTGAAACTTGAAGCAACAGAATATAAATGACAAGGAATTATAAATTGCAGAAAGTAAATGGGCAGAAAACTTAAAGAGCAAGAAATGTAAATTGCAAGAATCTTAAATGACAAGAAATATAAATTTGCATGAAATATAAAGGGTTGGGTGCTGGAAGCAATGTAAACAGAGAAGCAAAATTTCAGTGAATAAGAATTTAGAGTAATTGCAAGAATTGTAAATTGCAGGAAACATAAATCAGAAGCAATGCAACAGAAATTAAAAATTGCAGAGAAGTAAATTAAAGAGGAATGAAACAGAAATTAAAAATGCTTGAAGAATTTTAAAGACAGAAAAGCAATGCTTAATTTGCAGCAATTTAAAAGTGGTTCAAGATCTCAGGAGTGGAAGAGACTAGATAACAAGTCTAGATCTCAAATCCTTCCTTGATCCAACAAGAACAATTGCAAAATGAAAATATAAAAGTAAATTGCAGAAGAAAAGAAAGATGAAAGCAATAAACAGAAATGAAGTAATCTGGTTATAGCCTGAGTAGCCATCCAAAAAGCAGTAGTAATCATGACCTGCCAGTCTTTCTAGCATCTGGTCTATGAATGGGAAAGGAAAATGATCCTTTCTGGTGGCTGTATTGAGCCTTCTGTAGTCAATACACATGCGTCACCCTGTAACTGTTCTTGTAGGAACCAGTTCATTTTTTTCATTATTAATCACTGTCATGCCTCCTTTTTTTGGGACGACTTGGACAGGGCTCACCCAGGGGCTATCAGAAATAGGATAAATAATCCCAGCCTCTAGTAATTTGGTGACCTCTTTCTGCACCACTTCCTTCATGGTTGGATTTAGCCGCCTCTGTGGCTGAACCACTGGTTTAGCATTATCCTCCAATAAGATTTTGTGCATGCATCTAGCTGGGCTTATGCCCTTAAGGTCACCTATGGACCACCTAAGAGCTATCTTGTGTGTCCTTAGCACTTGAATAAGTGCTTCCTCTTCCTGTGGATTTAAAGCAGAGCTTATGATCACTGGAAAAGTGTCACCTTCTCCCAGAAATACATATTTCAGGGATGGTGGTAATGGTTTGAGCTCGGGTTTAGGAGGTTTTTCCTCTTCCAAAGGAAAATTCAGAGGCTCTTTCATCTCCTCTGAATCCTCCAAATCAGGCTGAACATCTTTAAAGATGTCTTCCAACTCTGATTCGAGACTCTCAGCCATGTTGATCTCTTCTACCAAAGAGTCAATAAGATCAACTTTCATGCAGTCTGTTGATGTGTCTGGATGCTGCATGGCTTTGACAGCATTCAACTTAAACTCATCATCCTCAGGAAAGCTTTTCAGAATGACTGCACTGCATTCTTCAGTGAGGAGAACTCTTTCAGATTCTCTCCAATCCTTCTTATGACTCAAGATCTCTTTCATGAACTTGGCATAGGAAGGTATTTACTCAAGTGCCTCTGCAAATGGAATCTTTATTTCAAGAGTCCTGAGATAATCTGCAAAGCGAGCAAATTGCTTATCCTGCTCCTCTTTCCGGAGTTTTTGAGGATAAGGTATCTTGGCTTTATATTCCTCAACCTTAGTTGCTGTAGGTTTATTGCCTACAGAAGTGGTTGAAGAAGCCTTTTTAGAGGGGTTGTCATCAGCACTTGTGTATGTTTGATCCCTCACTGGCGATGGAGTGCCAGAGTTAGAAGCTGGAGTGACGTTAGACGCCCACTCCTTGTCTGTTCCTGGCGCTTGAACGCCAGGACTGTGCCCCTTTTGGGCGTTCAACGCCAGATCCTTGCTTGTTTCTGGCGTTGAACGCCAGTCCTTGTTTGTTACTGGCGTTGAACACCAGTCTTGGGCATGATCTGGGCGTTCAGCGCCAGCCTTCCACCAGATTTCTGGTGTTTTAGCGCCAAAATTACTTTTCCCTGGGCTCTTACTGTCCTCAGGTGAATTTTGGGTGGTTTGCTCATTCCTTAGCTCTTTGCTGCCTTGAGGTGGGGTATTTAATGTTTTCCTACTTCTTAATTAAACTGCTTGGCATTCTTCTATTATTTGTTTTGACAGCTGCTGCTTTGTTTGCTTTAATTGTACTTCCATGTTTATATTAGCCATCCTTGTCTCTTGTAGTTTATCCTTGAATTCAGCTAACTGCTTTGTTAGAAAATCCAATTGATGATTGAATTCAGCAGCTTGCTCTGCAGGACTGAGTTCAGCAGTCACTGTTTTAGCCTCTTCTTTCATGGAAGGGTCACTGCTTAAGTACAGATGTTGATTTCTAGCAACTGTATCAATGAGCTCTTGAGCTTCTTCAATTGTCTTTCTCATGTAGATAGATCCACCAGCTGAGCAATCTAAAGAGATCTGAGCTCTTTCTGTAAGCCCATAATAGAAGATGTCTAACTGAACCCACTCTGAAAATATTTCAGAGGGGCATTTGCGTAGCATCTCTCTATATCTCTCCCAGGCATCATAAAGAGATTCATTATCTCCTTGTTTAAAGCCTTGGATGTCCAGCCTTAGCTGTGTCATCCGTTTTGGAGGAAAGTATTGATTCAGGAATTTTTCTGTCAGCTGTTTCCATGTCCTTATGCTAGCCTTAGCTTGGTTATTTAACCACCTCTTGTCTTGGTCTTTTACAGTAAATGGAAACAGTAATAGTCTGTAAAGATCCTGATCTACCTCCTTATCATGTATTGTGTCAGCAATTTGTAAAAACTGTGCCAGAAACTCTGTAGGTTCTTCCTGTGGAAGACCGGAATACTGGCAGCTTTGCTGCACCATGATAATGAGCTGAGGATTCAACTCAAAGCTACTGACTCCAATGGAGGGTATGCAGATACTACTCCCATATGAAGCAGTAGAGGGGTTAGCATATGACCCCAGAGTCCTCCTGGACTGTTCATTTCCACTTAGATCCATGATGTAGAAAGGGAGATGATGTAAAGTAAAAAAAAAATTTATTTTTATTTATTTATTTATTTATTTATTTAGAAAATGAAATAAATTAAAATAAAATAAATAAAAATGATTGAAAATTTTCGAAAAATTTGATGAGGGAGAAGTGGTTAGGAAGTTTTGAAAAGGATATGATGATTTTTGAAAAAGGTTTTAAATATTTTTTTTAAATAAAAATCTGAATTTTAAAGGTGAATTTCGAAAATTTGCTTTAAAAGAGAGAGAAAAGATATTTTTGAATTTAAAGAGGAGAGAGAAAAACAATAAGATAGCACAAGATTTAAAATTTTTAGATCTAATGCTCCTTGTTTTTGAAAATTTTGGATGGAAAACACCAAGGAACACCAAACTTAAAAATTTTAAGATCGAGACACAAGGAAAACTCAAGAACACTTTGAAGACTCACAAAAACACCAAACTTAAAATTTTTTTAGAAAACCAAACTAAAATTTTCGAAAAACGTAGAAAAATCAACCAGAAAACACCAAACTTAAAGTTTGGCACAGGATTTAATAGAAAAATTATTTTTGAAAAAGATTTAAAAAAAGAAAATAAGGATTCTAAAATTTTAACACGACAATAACAAGAGACTCTAAACTAAGAAGGGAAATTTTTCCTAATCTAAGCAACAAAATAAACCGTTAGTTGTCCAAACACGAACAATCCCCAACAACGGCGCCAAAAACTTGGTGCACGAATCGTGAATCACACTTTTCACACTCGTACCACTAACCAGCAAGTGCACTGGGTCGTCCAAGTAATACCTTACGTGAGTAAGGGTCGAATCCCACGGAGATTGTTAGTTTGAAGCAATCTCTGGTTATCTTGCAATTCTTAGTCAGGAAGTCAATTATATTTATCAGTTGAATTGCGAATAAAAAAGAGAGCATGGATTAAAGGTTACTTGTTATGCAGTAATGGAGAATATGTTGGGGTTTTGGACATGCTTTGTCTTCAGAATCTCTGATTTCCTCTGTCTTCTGATTCATGCACGCACGTCCTCCTATGGCAAGCTGTATGTAGGTGGGTCACTGTTGTCAATGGCTACCATCCATCCTTCCAGTGAAAAGGGTCCAGGTGCGCTGTCACTGCACGGATAATCATCTGTAGGTTCTCAGTCGTACCGGAATAGGATTTACTATCCTTTTGCGTCTGTCACTACGCCCAGCACTCGTGAGTTTGAAGTTCGTCACAGCCATCCAATCCTAGAGTCCTACTCGGAATACCACAGACAAGGTTTAGACTTTCCGGATTCTCATGAATGCCGCCATCAATCTAGCTTATACCACGGAGATTCTAATTAGGGAATCTAAGAGATATTCATTCAATCTGATGTAGAACGGAGGTGATTGTCAGACACACGTTCATGTATTGAGGAAGGTGATGAGTGTCACTGATCATCACCATCTCCATAGTTAGGCGCGAATGGATATCTTAGATAGGAACACGCATGTTTGAATGGAAAACAGAAGTACTTGCATTAATTCATCGAGACACAGCAGAGCTCCTCACCCGCAACAATGGAGTTTAGAGACTCATGCCGTCAAAGAGTACAAAGTTCAGGTCTAAAATGTCATGAGATATAAAATAAATCTCTAAAAGTTGTTTAAATACTAAACTAGTAACCTAGGTTTACAGAAAATGAGTAAACTATAATAGATAGTGCAGAAATCCACTTTTGGGGCCCACTTGGTATGTGCTGGGGCTGAGACTAAAGCTTTCACGTGCCTGGGGCTGTTTTGGGCATTCAACGCCAGCTTTGGATCCTTTTCTGGCGTTGAACTCTAACTTGCAACTTGTTTTTGGCGCTGGACGCCAGAATTAGGCAGAGAGCTGGCGTTGAACGCCAGTTTACATCGTCTATCCTTGAGCAAAGTATGGACTATTATTTATTGCTGGAAAGCCCTAGATGTCTACGTTCCAACGCAATTGGAAGCACGCAAATTGGAGTTCTGTAGCTCCAGAAAATCCATTTTGAGTGCAGGGAGGTCAGAATCCAACAACATCAGTAGTCCTTTTTCAGCCTGAATCAGATTTTTGCTCATCTCCCTCAATTTCAGCCAGAAAATACCTGAAATTACAGAAAAACACACAAACTCATAGTAAAGTCCAGAAATATGAATTTTGCCTAGAAACTAATGAAAATAAACTAAAAACCAACTAAAACATACTAAAATCTATATGAAATTAACCCCAAAAAGCGTATAAAATATCCGCTCATCAAGACCCTATTTTTGAAAAATTTCACTAATTTAAATTGAAAAATTTGTTGTTAAATTTGTTTGAAGTTGTATTTGGAACATGGTTTTTGAGCCAAAGAACAAACAACCTGTGAGATTTTGAGCTTATTTACATGGTTACATTATTTAACCATAAATATTTTATTCTTGTGTGTTTACTTCTCTATAATTGTGATCTTTACTTTGTTTCAGTCTATATGTCCAATATTTAGTGTATTTACATACTTGCATATGATTGAGGCCATTATTTGATTTTAGCTCACTTATCCCAAATAAGCCTACCCTTTAAATCACCCTTGTCAGCCACTTTGAGCCTTGAAATCCCCATTTGTTCTATATCTTACCACATCACTAGCCTTAAGCGGAAAACAAATTAATTATCCCAATTGAATCTTTAGTTAGCTTAAGATAGTGTGTTAATTAAGTGTGGAGAAACTGTGGGAACATGGGTTAATAAAGGAAAAGTATAATGTTTCTAATTTATTTGAATATCAGGAATTTGGGAACCTACTCATGAAAAACCATAACAGAAAAATAATAGAAAATTCATGTGCATTGATAAGTTATGTTTGTTTCTCTACAAAAAAAAAGAGAAAAAAGAGAAAAGTCCAAAAATACACAATAAATAAGTAAATAAGGGGACGAAATTACCCCAATATTAAGTTTAATAAAAGATCAATGCACATGTGATAAAAATTAAAGAAAATTTGGTACATGAGTATGGGAATTATACAAAAGTAGGAATTATGGGTAGCTAGGCATGCATTTAAAAGTATATAGAGTATATGTATATTAGGTGAGAGCTTAGGTTAATTAAAGATTCAATTTATAAAGCTCACTTAGCCATATATATACCTTTACCCTTAACTTAGCCCCATTACAACCTTGAAAAAGACCTCATGATGTTTGCATTGGTATATTAAATATTGTTGATTGGTTAGATGAAGAATAAGGTTTAGAAAGCATGACTAGAGAAGAGTAGAGTGATTGACCCTAGACACCTTAGAGTAAGAGTGATATACACTACTAGTGAGGGTTCAATGCTTGATTCTATGTTCCCTGCTTTCATTAGCTATCTTCTTACAAATTTACTTGTCCTTTATTTTATAATTTAAATTAGTGAAATCTGATTTATGTTTGTTATGTTGAACTTATTTATTTTTAACCAAGTAGGTAGAAAAATTTTGCATGTAGTTGCATTCATATAGATAGGATTGCATTTCATACATCCTACCATTCCTCTTCATCTTTATAGTTCTCTTAAGCTTAGCATGAGGACATGATTGTTCTGTGGTCCTTGCTTTTGCCTCAGGTGAGGTGCTCTGTAAGGTTGATTCTGCTGCCTGTTGTTGTTATTATTCCACCTCTGATTTCCCTGATTATATCGGCCTCCTCTGTTATTGTTGTCCCTCCAATTTTGGTTAGAATTGTCCTGTTCTCCTAGGGAGGTGTTAATTTGCTCCCAATAGTTTTGTGGAGGAAAATGCATCCCTTGAGGCATCTCAGGGATTTCATGATGACAATTTTCCTCATGCTCTTGTTGAGGTCCATGAGTGAGCTGTCTTGTTTGCTCCATCCTTTTCTTAGTGATGGGCTTGTCTTCTTCAATGAGGAGTCTTGGCCACAACTTCATAGAAGTGGTCTTGATGGACCTTTGAGATGAATCTCTCCATCTCTCATGACTCGAAGGTGGAAGTAATTGCCTTTCCATTCCTCTTTCTAGAGGTTTCTCCGGCCTTAGGTGCCATAAATGGTTATGTAAAAACAAAAAAAGCTGAGCTTTTCCACACCAAACTTAAAAGGTTTGCTCGTCCTCGAGCAAAAGAATAAAGAAAGAAGGAGAAGAAGAAGAGATGGATGAGATGGAGGTGTGTGAATTATTCGGCCAAGGGGGATGTTAGGTGGTTATGATGTGGAAAAGGAAGGAGTGATGGTTTGAATTTGAGTGGGTGGGTGTAGGTGGTTTGTAGGTTGGTTTTGGAGGAGTAATGGACGTGATTGGTGGAGGTTATTTAGGGAAGAGTATTATGAAAAGGTGTGAAGAAGTGAGAGAGTGAGTTGAGGTTGGTGGGGATCCTGTGGGGTCCACAGATCCTGAGGTGTCAAGGATTTCCCATCCCTTCACCAATTAGGCTTGCAAAACGCCCTTTGCTGCTAATCCTGGCGTTAAACACCAGGTTGCTGCCCATTTCTGGCGTTTAACGCCAGCTTCTTGCCCTTTTCTAGCGTTAAACGCCAGTCTGGTGCCCATTTCTGGCCTTAAATGCCCAGAATGGTGCCAGACTGGGCGTTTAACACCCATTCTGCTGCATTTACTGGCGTTTAAATGCCAGTAGGCTTCTCCTCCAGGGTGTGCTATTTTTCATTCTATTTTTTAGTTTGTTTTTGCTTTTTCAATTGTTTTTGTGACTTCACATGATCATCAACCTACAGAAAATATAAGATAACAATGGAAGATAGAAATTAACATAGATAAGTAAAATTGGGTTGCCTCCCAACAAGCGCTTCTTTAATATCAGTAGCTTGACAGTGGGCTCTCATGGAGCCTCACAGATACTCAGAGCATGACGATGGCCTCTTAACACCAAACTTAGAGTTTGGTTGTGGCCTTCCAACACCAAACTTAGAGTTTGAATGTGGGGGTTTTATTTGACTCTGTATTGAGAGAAGCCTTTCATGCTTCTTCCTTTTCCTGTCTGCAAACCATGGTGCTTCCTGAATGGCGAAGAGTTGCTCATCCAGAAAGGTTTCAGAGATCTCAGTAGGAGGGTGGGACGCCCCTGCTGCTGGTTCTATCCGGGACAGGTGATTAGCTACCTGGTTCTCTGTCCCTTTTCTGTCTCTTATTTCTATATCAAACTCTTGCAGAAGCAACATCCATCTTATGAGCCTGGGTTTTGAATCCTGCTTTGTGAGTAGGTATTTAAGAGCAGCATGGTCAGCATACAGAATCACTTTTGAACCTACTAAATAGGATCTAAACTTGTCAATGGCATAAACCTTTGCAAGTAACTCTTTTTCTGTGGTTGTGTAATTCTTCTGTGCATCATTTGAAATACGGCTAGCATAGTAAATGACGTGCAGAAGCTTGTTATGCCTCTGTCCCAACACTGCACCAATGGCATGGTCACTGGCATCACACATTAGTTCGAATGGTAATGTCCAGTATGGTGCAGAGATGACTGATGCTGTGACCAGCTTAGCTTTCAAGGTTTCAAACGCCTGCAGACACTCTGTGTCAAATACAAATGGCATGTCAGCAGCTAGCAGATTGCTCAGAGGTTTTGTAATTTTTGAAAAATCCTTTATAAACCTCCTGTAGAATCCTGCATGTCCCAGAAAGCTTCTGATTGCCTTTACATTGGCAGGTGGTGGTAATTTTTCAATTACTTCCACTTTAGCTTGATCCACCTCTATTCCCTTGTTTGAAATTTTATGCCCAAGGACAATTCCTTCAGTCACCATGAAGTGACATTTTTCCCAGTTTAAAACTAGGTTGGTCTCTTGGCATCTTTTCAGAACAACTGCTAAATGGTCAAGACAGGAGCTGAATGAGTCTCAAAAAACTGAAAAGTCAACCATGAGGATTTCCAGAAATTTTTCCACCATATCAGAGAAAATAGAGAGCATGCATCTCTGAAAGGTCGCAGGTGCATTGCACAGACCAAAAGGCATCCTTCTATAGGCAAATACTCTAGAAGGACACGTGAATGCTGTTTTCTCTTGGTCCTGAGGATCCACTGCAATTTGGTTGTAACCTGAATAGCCATCCAAAAATCAGTAATATTCATGACCTGCTAGTCTCTCTAGCATCTGGTCTATGAATGGTAAAGGAAAGTGATCCTTTCGGGTGGCTGTATTGAGCCTTCTGTAGTCAATACACATACGCCACCCTGTAACTGTTCTTGTAGGAAACAGTTCATTCTTTTCATTATGAACCACTGTCATGCCTCCCTTCTTAGGGACAACGTGGACAGGGCTCACCCAGGGGCTATCAGAAATAGGATAAATAATCCCAGCCTCTAGTAACTTAGTGACCTCTTTCTGCACCACTTCCTTCATGGCTAGATTTAGCCGCCTTTGTGGTTGAACCACTGGCTTAGCATCATCCTCCAATAGGATCTTGTGCATGCATCTTGCTGGGCTAATGCCCTTAAGGTCACTTATGGACCAGCCAAGAGCTGTCTTGTGTGTCCTTAGCACTTGAATTAGTGCTTTCTCTTCCTGTGGATTTAAAGCAGAACTTATGATCACTGGAAAAGTGTCACCATCTCCCAGAAATGCATATTTCAGAGATGGTGGTAATGGTGTGAGCTCGGGTTTAGGAGGTTTCTCCTCTTCTTGAGGGATTTTTAGCGGTTCTTTTATTTCCTCTGATTCCTCCAGATTAGGCTGAACATCTTTAAAGATGTCCTCTAGCTCTGATTCAAGACTTTCAGTCATATTGACCTCTTCTACCAGGGAGTAAATAATATCAATGCTCATGCAGTCATTTGACGTGTCTAGATGCTGCATGGCTTTGACAACATTTAACTTGAACTCATCCTCATTGACTCTCAGGGTCACTTCCCGTTTTTGGACATCAATGAGAGTTTGTCCAGTTGCTAGGAAAGGTCTTCCTAGAATCAGAGTTGCACTCTTGTGCTCCTCCATTTCCAGCACTACAAAGTCAGTGGGAAAGGAAAATGGCCCAACCTTGATAATCATGTCCTCAATTATGCCTGATGGGTATTTAATGGAGCCATCAGCAAGTTGAAGACATATCCGGGTTAGTTTGACCTCTTCAGTCAAGCCAAGCTTTCTGATGGTTGATGCAGGTATTAAATTGATACTTGCTCCAAGGTCACATAGAGCTGTCTTAGTACAAGCACCCTTTATTGTGCATGGTATCATAAAGCTCCCTGGATCTTGAAGCTTCTCTGGTAAGCTTTTCAGAATGACTGCACTGTATTCTTCAGTGAGAAACACTTTTTCAGTTTCTCTCCAATCCTTCTTATGACTTAAGATCTCTTTCATGAACTTAGCATAAGAGGGTATTTGCTCAAGTGCCTCTGCAAATGGGATCTTTATTTCAAGAGTCCTGAGATAGTCTGCAAAGCGGGCAAATTGTTTATCCTGTTCCGCTTGGCGGAGCTTCTGAGGATAAGGCATCTTGGCTTTATATTCTTCAACCTTAGTTGCTGCAGGTTTATTCCCTACAGAAGTGGTTGGAGAAGCCTTCTTAGAGGGGTTACTATCAGCACTTGCAGGTGTCTGATTCCTCATAGGCGTTTGAACGCTAGGGTTGGGTGCTGGATGGGCGTTTAACGCCAGCTTCCCACCCTTTTCTGCCATTTGAACGCCGGAACTGGGCAAGGAATGGGCGTTTAACGCCAACTTTTCCCCCTTTTCTGGCGTTTGAACGCCAGAGTTATTCCTCTCTGGGCTCTTGATGTCCTCAGAGGGATCTTGGGTAGTGGTTTGGTTATCCTCTGTCATTTGTTCCTTTCTTGACTTTTTGCTATTTTGAGCTGAGTTATTCAATGTCTTCCCGCTCCTTAGTTGGACAGCTTGGCATTCTTCTGTTATCTGTTTAGATAGCTGCTATCTTGTCTGATTCAATTGTGCTTCTATATTCTTGTTAGCATTTTTAGTGTCTTGGAGCATCTCTTTGAACTCTGCTAATTGTTTTGTCATAAGGAGTAATTGCTGATTAAGTTCAACAATCTGTTCTTGAGGATTGGGATCAGTGGTTACTGCCACAGCCTCTTCTTTTATGGAGGATTCACTGTTTGAGTACAGATGTTGATTTCTAGCAACTGTATCTATGAGCTCTTGAGCTTCTTCAATTGTTTTTCTCATGTGTATAGATCCACCAGCTGAGTGGTCTAGGGACATCTGAGCTTTTTCTGTAAGCCCATAGTAGAAGATGTCTAACTGTATCCACTCTGAAAACATTTCAGAGGGGCATTTTCTTAGCATCCCTCTGTACCTCTCCTAGGCATTATGAAAGGATTCATAATCCTCTTGTTTAAAGCCTTGGATGTCCAGCCTTAGCTGTGTCATCCTTTTTGGAGGGTAAAATTGATTCAGGAATTTGTCTGATAACTGTCTCCATATTTTTATGCTTGCTGTGGGTTGGTTATTTAACCACCTCTTAGCTTGATCTTTTACAACAAATGAAAACAGTAATAATCTGTAGACATCCTGATCCACTTCTTTATCACGTACTGTGTCAGCAATTTGTAAGAACTGTGCCAGGAACTCAGTAGGTTCTTCCTGTGGAAGACCGGAATACTAGCAATTTTGCTGCACCATGATAATGAGCTGAGGATTTAGCTCAAAGCTGCTTGCTTTGATGGGAGGTATACAGATGCTACTCCCATATGCAGCTGTAATGGAGTTAGCATATGACCCCAGAGTCCTTCTAGACTGTTCACTTCCACTTATGTCCATGATGGAGAAAAGGAAATTGATATGAATTATTTTTTTTATTAAAAGTAACCGAAAATAATAAGTAAAATAAATGGAAAATAAAAGAAAATTTCGAAAACAAAAAGAAAATAAAATAGAATAAAAGCAAATTGAAAACTAAATTAATTAATTAATTAAAAAGATTTTAAAATTAGCAATTAAAAAGATATGATTGAAAATTATTTTGAAAAAGATATGATTTAGAAGATATGATTGCAAATAAAAAAAAAGATATGATTGAGAATTATTTTGAAAAATATATGATTGAGAAGATATGATTGCAAATTAAAAAAAAGATATGATTGAAGAAATTAAAAAGATTTGATTTTTGAAAAAGATTTGAAAAGATCAATTTTTGAAATTGGAATACTGACTTGACTAAAAAAAAGATATGATTTTGAAAATCTTTGACTAAATTAATGAAAAATTTCGAAATTTATGAGTAAAATAAGGAAAGGATATTTTTTTTATTTTTGAATTTTAATGCGGAAAGAGAAAAATAACAAAATGACACTAAACTTAGAAATTTTAGATCAACACACAAAGAACAAACAAGAAAACTTTGAATGTCATGATGAACACCAAGAACACTTTGAAGATCAAGATGAACACCAAGAACAAATTTTTGAAAAATTTTTAAGTAAATAAAAGCAGAAAAATACACCAAACTTAAAATTTTTAGAGAATCAAACAAAAATTTTCGAAAAATTAAAGGAAAACACAAAGAAGACACCAAACTTAGAATTTTTAAAAATCAACAAAGAACTGAGGACATGAAATTTCGAAAAATTAAAAGAAAATAAAAGCATGCATTTGACACCAACTTAAAATATAAAACTAAACTCAAATAAAAGACTCTAAACCAACAAAGATAAAATATTCCTAATCTAAGCAACAAGATAAATCGTCAGTTGTCCAAACTCGAACAATCCCCGGCAACGGCGCAAAAAACTTGGTGCACGAAATTACAATCACACTTTTGCAACTCCGCACAACTAACCAGCAAGTGCACTGGGTCATCCAAGTAATACCTTACGTGAGTAAGGGTCGATCCCACGGAGATTGTCGGCTTGAAGCAAGCTATGGTTATCTTGTAACTCTTAGTCAGGATATCAATAATTCTCAGATTTAATTGTAAAAAGTAAAAGAACATGAAATAAATACTTGTTATGCAGTAATGAAGAACAGGTTGAGGCTTTGGAGTTGTTTTGTCTTCTGAATCTCTACTTTCCTACTATCTTCTTCTTCATGCACGCAAGGCTCCTTCCATGGCAAGCTTTAAGTTGGGCATCACCGTTGTCAATGGCTACTTCTCGTCCTCTCAGTGAAAATGTTCCAAATGCGCTGTCACCGCACAGCCAATCATATGTCGGTTCTCGATCATGTCAGAATAGGATCCATTGATCCTTTTGCATCTGTCACTACGCCCAACACTCGCGAGTTTAAAGCTTGTCACAGTCATCCCTTCCCAGATCCTACTCAGAATACGACAGACAAGGTTTAGACGTTCCGGATCTCAGGAATGGCCGCCAATAATTCTAGCTTATACCACGAAGACTCTGATCTGAATCATGAGGCTAAGATATATGCATTCAATCTAAGGTAGAACGGAGGTGGTTGTCAGGCACGCGTTCATAGGTGAGAATGATGATGAGTGTCATAGATCATCACATTCATCAGGTTAAAGTGCGAATGAATATCTTAGAATAGAAGCAAGCGTGATAGAATGGAAAACAGTAGTAATTGCATTAATTCATGAAGAACAGCAGAGCTCCTCACCCCCAACAATAGGGATTAGAGGCTCATGCCGTAGAGAATACAATATGAAACGTGTAAAGTGTCATGAGGTACAAGAAGAATCACTAAAAGTAGTTTTTATAGTAAACTGGTGACCTAGGGTTACAGAAAATGAGTAAGCTAGGGTGTTTAGTGTAAAAATCCACTTTCGGGGCCCACTTGGTATGTGCTTGGGCTGAGAATTGAAGCTTTCTTGTGTAGAGACTTTTCTTGGAGTTAAATGCCAGCTTTTGTGCCAGTTTGGGCGTTTAACCCTAAACTCTAAACCCTAAACCCTAAACCCTAAACCCCTAGCGGTATAGTTCAATCTTTAGGGGCATCAGGGCCCTCTTTGAAACAAGGAAAAGATTCTAAAAGAGATAAATTGCATATGAAGAAAGTATGCTTCGCTTGTCATTGAAGGCGGTTCCTACTTCTACCGCGAAAGCAGGACAACGCAAACAAAGGGGGGTAGCGCTGCCCACCTAACAGAAGGCGCGAAAGAAAAGAGAGCCGGGAATTCGGCATCATATCGGTTAGCTGAGCCGGCCTCAAGGAAGAACTTTGATCTTGCCTTTTTCCTACTTTCGAATTTTCGTTCCGGGCAGTAATATCAAGTGATCTGATGATCCAACAGTTAAGTCAAAGGCTACGAAAAAACCTTCCTCCGTAAGTTCCTTTACTCTCTCTCTCTTGAGCGCTTTCTGGTGAACACTTTGTGTAACCATTGAGTTCGATTTGAACTAGTTTCAAAGGCTGGATTTCCCTTGGGGAGAACTAGAATCCTATCCTCAGATCTTTCCCTCTTCTGTAATTTTGAGACCAAAAGAAGTAGGGATTGGATCGATGGAACGCCTTTGTGAAGTCTAGCTCTGTTCTATGCCCGCCCCTAAAGAGAAAAGCTTTCTATGATATTCTTTTTTCTAGGGAATCCGCGCTTACTAGACCCTTTTTTTGCAGGCAGGATCTGAAAAGACTAGCTGGACCCGGTTCTGACTAATCACTAAGAGCTCATCGCGAGTTCTCTCGGGGCGGGACCTCAGTAAGTAGGGCATTCAGTACGAAGTAAGCCAAGTGAAGTGATCCCTGCGGCCTATACTAGAAGAGAAGGAAAGAACTTCTTACTCGCATCCCCCTTAAGATGTTAATATGAACGTTTCACAAGAAAGATTGAATCGTGGAATTGATTTTAGTTAGATGAGCTCCTTAAGCTAAGGTAACTCCGGGATAGAGGGACGAAGTGGGCTGCTTTCAAGGGCTAGAATTTCCCTGTTTCGGCGTGAGATTGGCTTAGCTTGGTCTTTCTGTGTACCTAGAGTAAGTTTGCCCATAGCGTAGTAAAAGCTTAAAAGATTCTGGTCCGGTTCGGCCTTATCAAGTATGATTTTAGGGATCCTTTTTTTAGTAAAGTACCCCCCTTTGGTTTTAGGGTTCGATTTGCCAACTGATCCGAGTTGGATTGGGTCAGGAACGATAATAAGGCTCTAGTTCGACTAGCAGCTTGCCTTATCGAATAGGGGCGAGAGGGAGAAAAAAATAGCAAGTACTACTCTTTCTCTTTGAACGAATCCGAAGCCTATCTTTATAACTGTGGGGAGATGGATTTGATTGGAACCTAAATCCTTGGATCGCCCATGTGTCTATGAAGAGGTTAAGCTAAGCCACTTCTTTCGCCTTTCGCTTTACAGTAGTTATGTGATCTTAGCCTTTAAGCTTTGAGCTTGCTAACGCCAGAATTCTTGAGCTGACTTGAAATGCCTGTTTGGGCCATCAAATCTCGAGCAAAGTATGGACTATTACACATTGCGGGAAAGCCCAGGATGTCTACTTTCCAACGCAATTGAGAGCGTGCCAATTGGGTTTTTGTAGCTCCAGAAAATCCACTTCGAGTGCAGGGAGGTCAGAATCCAACAGCATCTGCAGTCCTTTTTCAGCCTCTGAATCAGATTTTTGCTCAGGTCCCTCAATTTCAGCCAGAAAATACCTGAAATCATAGAAAAACACACAAACTCATAGTAAAGTCCAGAAAAGTGAAGTTTAAATAAAAACTAATAAAAATATAATAAAAACTAACTAAAATATACTAAAAACATACTAAAAACAATGCCAAAAAGCGTATAAATTATCCGCTCATCATGAGCAAAGAGTGAGCTACAACCTCAAATAAAGAAGGAAGAACGTCAAGCTAGTGATGATAAATAAGCGCTAGTTGGGAGGCACCCCAACACTTTGTATCCTTTTGATTTACTGCTTTCTTAGAAGTAGCTTAAGATTGTTGATTTAGGTAGTTTTAGTTCCAGTTTCATTCCTTTAAATTCTTGCTTTCTAGAAGTATTTGTAAGTGGTAGAGTAGGTAGTTTAAATATCACTTTGATAGTTAGTGAATCTCCAAGTTACTTTTCTTTTTCTCTGAAAGTGCAATCTAATGAACACAATTATTGATGATGAGTGATTGGGCTGAGAACTAGCTAAGAAGCTAAGTTTGGTGTGGCCACTAACTCACTTAATCTAGGTTTACAACCAATTGAATGGATTAATTTTGAGAAATAAGCCTAGAGATTAAGTTTGGTGTGGCCACCACCATATGAAAATCACACTGTAAGCCGAACATGATTCAAGTTTGAAAGCATTTAATAAATTGGTGGGTGCATAAAAGTTGGTTTTAATGTGTTCGGAAGGGATTAGAAGTGAAGAAATGTGAAAAGATTGGAATTATTTCACTCTTATGAATACATTAAAACCCAATGATGAAACCAATTTATTAGATGCAATGGTATTAAGTTTGGTGTCCCAAGCGACACTCATCAGTTGCAATTTCATTGGCTCATACTATAAGGAATGTGAAGAATTCTTTTATCATTACTTATGGGGTTTCGGTTTTTATTTTCAGGGGAAAGGATGGGGCCCACATGATTGATAGCTCATAAAGTAAGAAGTCAAAGTGTACTTGCACTTTGGAACTCAACACATGCAGAAAGCCAAAAGGGATAAGGATTGGCGAGGCGCCACTCCCAAGTGGAAAAACATTGAATTGCTTTCACTTCTCACCCTCCGTACTACACTTTTCAATCCTATAAAAGCCACTAGCTATCCCACCTTTCTACACACTTAAAACCCCAACTTCACGCACGAAAAGAACCCCCACACTTCCTCTTTTCTTCTCATCTTCTTTACCACTCTTTCTACTACTTGATTAGGGACAATCAAGTCCTAAGTTTGGTGTTGTGGAGCAAACCCTTGCTCTGCTCCTTACCTTTTCTCCAAGTTTCCTCAACTTTTTTCCCCTCACCCTTTCAAATTCCTTTCCTCATCCCAATGGCACTACCAAGAGCCTCAGCATCAAAGAAGAGAAAGACCAAGGAGCCAACTTCAGAGTCCTCAAGCCACAATGACTACAAGTTCCTCTTAGCATTCAACCAAAACCAATTTTATGGTTGGGTGAGTGAGAGGTAAATCATTCCGGAGGTTGGCTTCCAACTGGGGAGGAATGAGCACCCTAAGATCAACAGGAAAATCAACAACAGAGGATGGGCACTCTTGTGCAACCCACGAAGAAAAGTTATGGAAAGCTTGGTTAGAGAATTCTATGCCAATGCAGTGCCTCAGCCTGGGCAACCTTATGGTTATCTTAGCTATGTTAGGAGAAAGGCCATTGACTATAGCCCCTCCAACATAGATAGGATGTTGATGGTGAACCCAAAAAGCTCCACCCAGAGCTATGAAGAAAGGATGAAGTAACAAGACCTGGGACTTGATGAAATCCTCAATGAGATTTGTGTGCTGAATGTGCAATGGATAAATGACAAGAATGGGAGACTCAACCAGCTGAGGAGAAGAGATTTGAGCCCCCAAGCTAGAGTGTGGCTGGACTTTGTGAGAAGATCTCTCAATCCTACCTCCAACACTTCTGAGCTGACATTGGAGAGGGCTGTGCTCATATACAGCATCATGAAGGGAGAGAACGTGAATGTTAGGGAGATGATTGCCAACAACATTAATAGGGTGCTAAAAAGCACCAAGGATAGCACAAGGTTTGTGATGACTGCGCATCATGTACCCTTTTTCTTATTTACAAAGGACCATAAAAAGAGCATAATCTTATTTATCAATGCAATTTCATGAACCAAATGATATATATTATGGTACATTTCTTTGAAATAGGTTTGTGCTGAATTTTAAGTGAAAATAGCAACAAAAAGGGAAGAAAATTACAAATAAGGATGGACGCGTGAAGCTGGGCGTGCCACTTGAAGCTCTGGGCGTGGCACGCTAAGCCAACATTCCAGCAAGGGTGATTGAAGAGTTTAACATGGGCGTGCCACTTGATGTCGAAGGCATGGCACGCCAACCTTAATTGTGACTTGGGCGTGCCACTTGGGTTCTAGGCGTGGCACGCCAAGCTTGAAAGAATGAAGACCAACATGGGCGTGCCACTTGGAGCTCTGGGTGTGGCACGCCAAGTTTGTGAAGCCAAGATCTCAAAGAGGGTATGCCACTTGGTGTTTTGGGTGTGGCATGCCAGGCTTAAGTTCCAGAGGATTGATTTTGAACCCCATTATGGGCATGGCACGCCAAGAAGTGGGCGTGGCACGCCGGAGCATATGCCAGCCTGACCTCCTCTCATTAAAATGAAAATATCTTGTGCTACACAACTCTAAATGAGATGATTCCAGTGCCATTATAAAGTAGACATCCAGGGCTTTCCAACCATAGATAACACTTTATTATGGACACTAAAATTGAGGAAGATATTGACCCCGAAAATACAGGGAGCAAAACACGTCACTGCAGAGTTACCAGCCTAACCTCTTCATCTTCAAAGGAATATAACTTGAGTTGTAGAGGACCAAATGACGTGATCTTGGTGGTGTTGGAAAGCTGATATCAAGAGCTTTCCAAAGATATATAATACTCTAGAGTGAACATTAAAACTGGAGGTGAAAAATACCATTATTTTAGCGTTGCAAAATCTGGGCGTGCCACTTGACATCGAAGGCGTGGCACGCCAGCTTTATTTTCATAATGGGCGTGCCACTTGGGGTTCTGGGCATGGCACGCCAGTTCTAATTGCCAGAGAGCATCATTGAAGGTGTGGCACACCAAAGAGTGGGCGTGGCATGCCAGTTTCATAATTTATGGGCGTGGCATGCCAGAGAGTGGGCGTGGCACACCGGGCTACCTGACAGACTGACCTATTAACCTTCAAATGGGCATAACATGAGCTACAGAGGTCCAAATGAGTTGATTCCAAAGGCGTTGGAAAGATAACATCTAGGGCTTTCCAAAAAAATTTAATAATTTATAGTGGACATTTATTTTGAGGCCCAACCAACTCCATACTTTCAACGTTGCAAAGTGGGTCATACTCCAAAGGGCAAAATCAAGTGGGAGTGGCACTTGGAACCACACGCCAACTTCTCCCTGCAGCACCCAACATTCAATCAAGACCACTCTGTCTCTCATTCAAGCTATAATTATCAACCAATCAAGGCCATAAGAAGCATCTAGAATAGTTCATTTTCATTTTATTGTAATTTGCTTGTAATTTCATTTATGTTTGTAATTTAGGGGAGCCTATATAAAGGCTTTAGTTTCATAGAATTAGTTATGGCTGGATTGGGGGAAGTCTTCAGACCCTCTCTATTCACCATCAATTTCTTCTCTTTTCTTTCTTACTTTGTAAATAATTTTGTTATGAATTACTAACTCTTTCCATTAGGAAAGAGAGCTCTATTGTTTTTCAACGGATTGATTGTTTTTATTCTTCTTCTTCTCTTCATCTCTCTTTGATTTACTAGAAAGAATTTCGTTCTTCATGATAGCATTCAATTATCTTGGAAAAGAGATTGAATGTAATTGGGTTTTATGGGATCCTTGGAAGAGGAAACATACAACCATGCTTGAGATTCTTTCTCACACTTGAATAGGATTTAGGTTTTGGTGTTTGGATATGGTGACATATAATCCTCCCTCTACTTTAACCTAGGAAAGTGTGTGGTATAATTAGGGAACAAGCTTCATCTATTCTCATGAGCAATTAGACCAAGGAATTGGCTATTGATCAACATTTGAGAGATTGAGTTACCAAGGGATTGGGGCTCAATCAACCATGATTGCCAAGAGGTCAATGAGTTGCATGATTGAAGATGAGATCAAATCAATTAATCTGGAGAATGAAATATTGATGCCAAGGCATCATGGACTAGTTTCACTAGCAATTTTCTGTTAGTTTTAGTTGTTTTATGCATTTTCTTGAGCTTAAAGTAACCAAAAATGGTTAAATGAAGAACAAAGCAATAAATCATTCAACATGTAGATTTTTATGCAAATTCCATGAGTTTTTAGTTATATTATTTGAATGCTATGAATGGAAGATTTCTCATGAAACTTTGCAAGACTTTGATGCAATTGTTTGGATGATTTCAGGGAAGAAGA
>NC_029789.2:70566627-70566980 GCF_000816755.2 Arachis ipaensis | reverse complement strand
CATAGATGTAGAACAAGGAGAGCTAATTCTGAGAATACATGATGAACAGCTCATTTTCAAAGTCTTCAAACCTGCATCTGAACCTGAACCAGAATTTGAAAAGCCTAAAGATGATAGTAGCCATCCGTGTTTGGAGGAAAGTAATCCAGCAGCTGAGACTCTAAAACCGTCATTAGAAGGCAAACAAAAGTTGCAAGAGTTAGAGCCACAAGAATCAGTGGAAACAGATCAGAAGGATCCTCCTGACATAAAGGTCAATGAAGAAATCCTTAAGAGAAAGGGAAGAGTGATAGGGAGATTGCCAAGAGGATGGAGAAACAAGAAAATTCCCACTGAAGGTTTTTCTCCGGGAG
>NC_029789.2:70564797-70564993 GCF_000816755.2 Arachis ipaensis | reverse complement strand
TATATCCTGGGCTGGCCATAACTGCACACAGAATGACTCTTGGCCCAACTCCTCCAAGACATACAAGAAGAAGAAATGAAGGAGGGCAACAAGTGGAAGCCGAGCAAGAAGCAGCACAAGAAAGACAGGAAGGAGAAGACAGAGAAGAAGAGCAAGAAGAGCAAGCAACTCCTGAAAGAAGACAACGAATTCCCAG
>NC_029789.2:70536878-70561700 GCF_000816755.2 Arachis ipaensis | reverse complement strand
CCGGTGCACTTGCCGGAAGGAATTTTGCCGATCGTGCAATTTCCTAAATCGTAGCATAACACGTTTATGCGCATCAAATATCTCTTGATCCCAATTCTTATTTTATCTTTCTTTCTTTTATTTACTTTATGGTTATTTACATTTTCTGCACTTTACATTTCTAGCACTTTACTTTCTTGTACTTTACTTTCTTGCACTTGATTTCTTTCCTTTACTTTCATGTCATTTACATTTCTTGTTGATTATCTCTCCCTAATGAATAGTCTAACTAGGATAATCAATTAACTATTGTTTGCCTTAGTCCGTTAATCTCTGTGCATACGATCCCACTCCATTGTGGGTTATTACTTGACGATACTTTGGTGTGCTTGCCAAAAGAACGAATTCACCATCCATTTTGAATGGGGTGTGAATTCAGACTCATCAAGTTTTATGGCACTGTTGCTGGGGATTAATTGTGATTAACAAACTACCGGTTGGTTGATTACCAAGATTAGACACTTTCTTTCTTTCTTTCTTTTTGTTTTTGTCATTTAATTTCTTTTTATTTTCTCTTGCTACTAAGTTGTTTGTGTCATTGCCTCACTAAGAATCCCTCATCCGTGACAATGGGGATTCCAATTTCTTTTGGTGATTATTATTTGAGACACAACATTTTGCAAGTAAGAATGGAGTCTACCTCATCTTTTGATCAATCATGTCATATGGGGTATTGCCCGCCACCACAAAATGATTCTAGTCTTTTTCCCAATGGTGGCTGGGAATATCACCAAGGAATGATAGAGTATGAGCAATCAAATAAAATGGAATACCTCCCAAAGCCACAAAATAGTTCATATTGTTATGATAACTACCGAAATTTTGGCTGGGATTTTAATGCTGCATACCCCATTCATCAAGGACTATCATCCAATAATTATCTAACCTATGCGCCTCCACAAAATCTTCTAGAATTTGCAATAGAAGAACTCTCCAAGAGATATCTCTTTATTGCCCAACTCAGTGAGTTTTTAAGGCAAAATATAAAAGAGGTGATTGAAGATATGGAAATCTCAAGGAGAAATCAAGAAGAGCAAATGAGAAAATTGGCACAACATTTTGTTGCTGAACCAACCAATGTCTTCCCTTGGCCAGGGGAAGAATATCATGCCATCAGTCTAAGGGTGGAAAAGTGCTTAATGAGGGTGAAAATGAGGAATTGGTAGAGCAAGAGAAAGAGATCCTTGTAGCAAGTGAGCCACCATTCCAAGAAGTTTTTGATAAAGAGGATACTCCAACCATCTCACAACACCCAAGTTTTAAAAACAAAGAAGTGAAGGCAATCAACAAAAGCACCAAAGAGAGGATGCTGACCAAGAAAAGAAGGATAATATCCATGAAGAAGAGGTCAACCAAAAGCCATCCCACCCCTACCCCAACAAGCAAGTTCACTGAAGCTAACAACAAAAGAGAACTTGTTGGGAAGAGGCCTACACAAGGGACATCAACTTTCTCTTCTCTCCCCGTGAGGTCATTCCTCTTGAAAAATTAGAAGAAGAGGAAGAAAGTTGAGAACAACATGTCAAGCTAATGACACTTAAAGAGCCCTTGTTGGGAGGCAACCCAACTGTAGGTAACATTTCCTTTCTTGCTTAGTTTACTTTCAATAACTTGACATATGATTGCATTCTAAGTTTGGTGTTGCCATGCAACAATTTGATTTTCATTCTTCACTGGGTACTTGCATCATTCTAAAATGAGAGTGTTACACTAAGTTTGGTGTTGCCACTTATCTTTCATGCTATGTACCATGTACACCACTTATTAATGCAATTACATTGTCTCTGTTTTTAGCTCTTGTGCCTTTATTGTATCTTTAATTTGAATTGCTTGAGCACATGCATTACTCACATTTCATTGTTTAAGACATTTATGACCCATCATGAACCCCATCACCACTGTTTTATTTGTTGCTTGAGGACAAGAAATCATTCTAAGTTTGGTGTGGAAAGGGGAAGAATAGGAGGAAAATGACAACAACAATGAAGATGAACTACAAGGTTGTAACGTTCCCTTTTCCTCTTACTTATTTCTAATACATTTAAATTGCATGATTGTCTTCTATTTTCCTTGTATGCATGTGTGATTACTTGTTATTAATAAGCATAGTTTGATGTTTGAACTGTAACATGTTGCTGTGACATTATGACTACCATCCTGAGTTTTATAAGTTCAAGGCAATTTAGTTTCATGATCATAAACAAACAAGGTCATTAAAGAAGAAGTTAGCATGAGCTTATATGTATTGGGAAGCTAGCATGATTATTGTTGCTCAATTACATTGGAATTTATTTAATTGAAGTTTACATCTAGGACGTTTTATGAAATTTTTGAAATCATGAAAACCTTGAAGAAGCAAATGCAAGTAAGGCAAGAAAAAGAAAAGGGAAAGAACGAGAAAGCTGAAGGCTCTGAGTACTAATGACAATTCATTTGTTAAGTACTTGTGGTGTTTATGTATCAAGCAAAAAGCTTGAAAACAGAACACTTAGAGTCAAGGCTAGGCTCAAGTGCAAAAGCACTCCCTCAAAGCTCAAGGCTCTGAGCATCAATGATTAGAGAGTAAAGAAAAGAAACAAATGAGCTTAAAGAGTCCTCTAATTAAATGCTTGTGGTGCTTATGTATCAAGTGGTAATACTTGAAAACAAAGTATTTAGAGTCGTAGCTTTCAAACACATGGTGCAAAGCACCCAAGACGCTAAGATAAGAAAAGAAATTAAAGCTTGCTTCAAGGAAGGAACATAAAGAAAAAGATTTCATAAAATGAGCTAGATAGAAGCATCAATCATTTGAATCTCTTTTGTGATTGTAGCATGCATAAGAAACTAGCCAACCATGAACATAAAAATTGCTACTCTTCTCACCTTGGTTTGTCAAACTTTATTGCATGATTCTTTATTTGCTTGGGGACAAGAAAAGTTTAAGTTTGGTGTTGTGATGACTGCGCATCATGTACCCTTTTTCTTATCTAAAAAGGACCATAAAAAGAGCATAATCTCATTTATCACTGCAATTTCATGAACCAAATGATATATATTATGGTACATTGCTTTGAAATGGGTTTGTGCTTAATTTTAGGTGAAAAGAGCAACAAAAAGGGAAGAAAACAACAAATAAGGATGGACATGTGAAGCTGTGATAAACCCATATTTTATGATATATTTTGTGCTTAATTTGAATGATTTATTCAATCCTTAACCCCCTTATTCATGTTAATTGCATAGTTTTACTTTCCCTTCCTTATTATGTGATGTATGTGAAAAACATGTTTCCTATGCTTTTAAATTAATTATTTTAATCACCTTTAATTCCATTCGATGCCGTGATTAGTGTGTTGAGTAGTTTTCAGATCTTCTAAGGTAGGAATGACTTAAAGGATGGAAAGGAAACATACAAAAATCGAAGGAAAGCACAAAATGGAGCTTCTGAAGAAACTGGCATCCACGCGATCGAATGGGCGACGCGGACGCATGCCAAGTGCAAAGAAGCAGCGACGCGGCCGCATGGCTGATGCGACCGCGCGCCATAAGCAGAACGAATATGATGCGGTCGCATGACTGACGCGACCGCTCATGCGACCGCGTGGCAAGAAAAGCTCCGAATGACGCGACCGCGTCACCCACGCGGACGCGTGACAGAGGCCACACACCAGAAATTGCAGAAAACACTCCCAGCAATTTCTGAAGCCCTTTTTGGCCCAAATCTAAGTCCAGAAGGCATAGACCAGAGGTTATGAAGTGAGAGAATGCATCCATTCAGGGAGAGCTTGTAACAACACTGATTTTCGAGTACATGAGATCTTTTCTGAAAGTATGGATTTCTCCGGAGGATCAGTAAAGGGAACACCTCTGCTATATCATCAAGTATCTCAAAACTCATTATCATTATGTCATCCTTAAGCTAGAACCTCCTTTGAGGCAAGCTCGATAATGCAATCGCGAAGAACCTAGTTTTTGAACCGTATCGGTTGGCAGTTTTGATTCTGATTTTCGTAAATAGTCTCTGTTTGACGAACCGGACTCGATTCATGAGAGGAGAGAGATAATAGTATAATATTATCATTATATTAGTATTAGAAAATGCTTGAATGACATTATAAGGTTACCTGGTCTATTTTTGTTAAAAACAGAAAATCGATTTAACCGGGTTTACGGTTTATTGGTGCAGCTTAGCACCAGCACTCTCTGATGAATTTAGCAATGCTAAGGCCTCATTATACATGTTCTATTCTCATAATAAATATGTTACTAGTGTCATTTACGCTAGTAGCTCAGAAAATAATTTTTAGAGATGTTTTTACGAGTGTTCTGGTACACCTAGTTTTAGTAGTTGTACACCAGAGATATTTTAATATTATTTTAATCCACCTCCAAGCCAACCAATCACAACTCACCTTACACCCCCAAGACCTCCAAGGCTGTCTCATTTCATCATTTTGGCCGAAAATAACAAGAGAGAAAAGAGAGAAACTTTCATGACACTTAATCTTCAAAGCTTGATTTCTTCTGAACTAAAACTCAAATCAAAACTCCGATTTCACCAAAATGATCCTCTCTTCTTCCTCTACATAACCATGTAACTTAAAAAGTGAATTTTAAAGGTTAAAGGTTAAAGTAAAGTTAATTTTCGAAAATTTAATAATAAAATAATGCGGAAAAGGCAGTTTTCTGTAAAAGCTTTAGAAAGATAACTTTAAGCGCAGAATCTCATAATTACCTTCATAAAACACTTAGGGAGTGGTAAGAACATATTAGTGAGGGAAAGATAAAAGAAAGATAAAAAGTTAAAGAAAAGATAAAAACTAAAGAAAAGTTTGTAAGGTTTTAATAACAGAAAAACAGACAGAAATTAGTGAACGAACTAGGGCAACATAGTTAGTCCTTGAGTTGCGACTAGGGTTAGGTATTATATGAAAAGTTAAACTGTTTCAGTATAGACTTAATGAACCTATACTTGGAACAAGAAAACTATTCATACCGAAATTTACATAAACTTTAAATACATACGTTAAGCAGAGAAATCAGAGCAGAGTAGAGAAAAACAAAAAACAGAGTAACCAGAGTAAAGTAAAGAGATAAAGAGAAAAAGAGTAATATAGATACAGATGAAAAGAGTAATAAGAGAAGAGAAAAGAGATAATATATATATTAGTTGCTTGATGCAACCCAGAGCTATATTCAATATATATTAGTTGCTTAATGCAACCCAGAGCTTCTGTAGGTAAACTAAGTTACCTACAGCTATTTTCTGCTTCCCCAGAGCAGAGCAGAGTATATATATATTTTCCTGCAGTAAGCAGAGGCTGTCTCAAATGAGTGGCTATTATTATATGCGTATTTATTTAGGAACGGAAAATCGTATCCGGGAAATCGGGATTACTCGTGACCGGATAAATGTCGGGATTGCGGCAACCAACCGACACATGAGCTCATGGCCTGCGCTAGGGCTAGACATGCATCATTCTTGTCTGCGCATCATTCTCTGTTGCATTCCTTTCTATGTGTGATCTACTTCTTTATGTTTGTCTGCTCGTATGCTATTTCTGTCCTTTATTTTCTTGTATTCTTTTGTTTGTGTTCTGCTTTCTGTTGTCTCTACTTTCTCTTTCTATCTTTATCTTCTGTTTACTGCTTTGCTATATTATGTTATTCGTCTACTAATCGACCCCAAATAAATGAACGTAACTAATAACCCCGGCCCTACTAAGAACTCCCCAGTTCTTACCCCTTCTCTCTCCATTTCCCCTTCAGATGGAAGTAAGAGTTCCTTTCCGTAGTTCGTTGACGATTGTACGCAAAAAGGGATTCCACTCTAGGCAGTCTTCTGAGTCTAGGTTGAATATCGTTCTCTGATTATATGTATATACTGTGAGACCAGCCAACGTCTGCATCCTGTTCGTATGCGAACTTTAACCTAAATCCTGTGTACGAGATTCCTATTATATGGCTACTTCATGAGGTACCAGAGAGACGTCCTGTGGAAAAGTCTGATCGTGCAGAGGAGTAGCAGATGATGTTCTATCTTTTGATGACGTTCCACTTGACTTGAGTTTTGAAGATCTAGAACGTACTTTCCCTTGCTTTAGTAGTTTAGAGGGACTAGGTGAGTATAGAGTCTAGGCTAGCCTAGGTGCCAGCTTAGGGACCTCTTGAACAGGTCAGGACCTGGGATGTTGTATGTATATATATGTATATAGATATTATTTAGCTATATCTAGGGGTGTTCTAACTAACAGTTTATATGCTAATAAAGGCTGAATCACCAAATGTTGTCAACTACTTGTGATGTATTTTTGTGTGGTTGTTTATAACTGTTTTATCTGTTATTACTTGTGAATTTATTATAAATGATTCTGTCTATTAATCCAAACGTTTTAAAAAAAAAATACACCACGCAAATTAACTACGCGTTTAACAATGAATCAGGCTCATATGATAAATAATAGATAATAATTAGGAAGACAAATTGGTAGCGCTCAGTTTCCGGTATGATCTAGACATATTGAAAATTGGGTCGTTACAATTTGGTATCAGAGCAGTTCGTTCCCAGTAGAGCCTGGGGAGTGGACTGACTATGCTTTATTGCATACTCTGTTGTGTGTCTCATGCGTATAGGATATCCTAGTGATATATGTTGCATGATTGTCTCTGTGTTTTTATTTTGGGAATGTTCACACTTGACTTGAAGTGTTAAGACTGATCACCTTAACAATGATTGCTTGGTGTGAACAAGACTACATTGGGTTCACGGAGAAGAGGCATATGGGAAGGAATTCCTAATGTTAACTACGAGAGGGAACAGGAAACGTTTATGGCTACCATGAACAACATGGATGAAGTAGTGCGTGAAGCTGCTGTAGCAGCGGCTAGGGCTGTTGAATGTCTCGGAGTGAGAAATGGGAACGGGAATGAATACGGAGAAGATAATGGGAATGATGAGAACAACTTAGGGCATCCTGAAAGACCTATGACCCTTGCGACATTTCTGAAGGTTAATCCGCTTAAGTTCAAGGGTACACTCGTTGCGACTGACACTGATAATTGGTTTCGAGGTATTGAACGATCACTGAAAGCGCAACATGTTCCAGAAGGACAACACGTGGAGTTTGCGACTTATATGCTTGAGGGAGAAGCTGAGTACTGGTGGCAGGGGATACAGCGACTGCTACAATAGAATAAAAATGACATTCCTTAGGATATCTTTAGGGACGAATTTTATAAAAAGTATTTTCTGGGAGCAGCACGAGATGCTAAGGAGATGGAGCTTATGCAGTTGAAACAAGGGGATATGACTATTGCTGAGTATGCCCGTAAGTTCGATGACTTGTGCCGTTTCTCCAAGCTTTGTCAAGGGAACCCAGAAGACTTTGAGGAATGGAAGTATTTAAAGTTTGAAGGAGGACTCCGAGAAGAACTGATGAATTCTGTTGTTTCGCTAGAGATATGAAATTTTGCTGTACTGGTGAATAAAAGTAAACTAGTGGAAGAATGTTCAAAGAAGGTGGCGATAGCTCGAGCAAGACGTAAGGAGGATTCACAAAGAGACTTTGTTCAAAATTTAGCCCCTCAAGGTCGCAACTTTAAAGCCATTGGTCAATTCTAGTGTTGGAATGGAAACCACCGAGATGTCAGCCTTTTAACTCGCAATAATGGTAGTGACAATAACCGTGACATTGAACAAGGACATGAGAGTCAACCTCACCAAGCTCAAAGTGGTGTAGTATGCCCAACTTGTGGAAAGCATCATGGTAGTAGGCTTTGCCGGTTCAGAACAGGTTTATGTTACTACTGTAATAAAGAAGGACATCGGGCAAGACACTGTCGAAAAAGAATGGTAGATGAGTCCGCTGGCAATACTATAAAGTTTGGATTTATCGCTCGAGGTAAAGTAAGGCAAGGCAATGGTAAACGAGCCCGTCAGGCTTACATAAACCCTACATGTAAGCAATGTGGAAAAGAGCATAGTAACAGGTCTTGCCAGTTTGGATCACCTAACTGCTATGCTTGTGGAGAACTTGGACATATTGCCAAGGATTGTCCGAAGGGATTTACTCAAAATTCAGTTAGAACCCAGCAACAAGGACGAGTGTTTGCTATCACTATTGAAGATGTTGTGCAATCGAACGCCCTCATTCAAGGTCAGGTTATGTCAAGATTCGATTTCTAACTGTACTGTATGATTCGGGTGCATCGCATTCCTTATTTCTCTAACTATTGCTCAGGAGTTAGGATTATATTTCTTTAAATTGAATTTTTACTTGATTGTCCATACACCTGCATCCCAAAATGCTTTGACCAGTTTAGTGTGCCTGCAAGTACCATTCGCTATTAGGAACATGACTTCTATACACTATCTAATCTGTTTGCCACTATATGGTTTAGAAGTTATTTTAGGATTAGATTGGTTATCTAAGTATCATGTTTTCCTTGATTATTTTAAAAGAACTGCTGTTATTCCATCTGATAGTCTATGTACTAAACCATTTCTGTCCCACACCTTATATCTAAATTCTGTAAGAGTTACCTTAGGCGGGAGTGATTGTGAGGGGTACGTTCTGTTAGCGGCTAGCTCGAATGATAGTGAATTAAGCTTAGAACGAATCTGAATGATGAAGGAATTTCCTGATGTTTTCTTGGACGACATACCTGAGTCTCCTCCTCAGCGAGAGATAGAATTTAGCATTGATCTAGTACCTGGAGCCGGACCGATTTCCAGAGCACTGTACTGGATGTCACCATTGCTTGCAGAGTTGAAGAAGCTGTGAGATAGGATCATAGTGGCCTATGGAGGTACAAGAAAAGAATTTGTGTGCCTAACTCTGCAGAATTGCGACAAAAGATTCTTGTTGAAGCTCACCAAAGTAGATTTTCTATGCATCCTGGAGTGACAAAGATGTATTGAGATTTGAAACAAATGTTCTGGTGGCCGGGCTTAAAAAAAGAAGTAGCTGATTATGTATCAAAATGTTTAACCTGCTAGAAGATGAAGGTGGAACATCAGAAGCTGTCAAGAACCCTGCAACCCTTAGAAATACCACAATGGAAATGGGAGCAGATTACTATGGATTTTGTTACGGGATCGCCAAGGACCTCAACAGGACACGATACCATCTGGGTAATTGTGGACAGGTTGACAAAGTCAGCGCACTTCCTTCCGATTCGAGTTTACTATACTTTAGAAAGGCTGGAATGAATATATATATTCAAGGAATCGTACGACTACATGGGATACGTTCATAAATTGTCTCAGATTGAGGTTCGAGGTTTATTACTAGATTTTGGGGAGCTTTTCAGAAAGCGTTGGAAACAGAATTGCACACGAGTATAGCATACCATCCTCAGATAGACGGACAATCAAAGCAGACAATCCAGACGTTAGAAGACATGTTACGATCATGTATGATAGACAACCAAAGCAGCTGGGATAAGTATTTGCTTTTGGTCAAATTCGTCTACAATAACAGTTTCCAATAAAGTATCGGGATGGCACCATATGAAGCTCTCTATGGAAGAAGATGTCGGACACCATTGTGTTGGAATGACGATGGAGAAGCTAGTGTCTTAGGTCCAGACTTAGTGTAAGAAACTACTGAGAAGATAAAGGAGATTCGTCGGAAGATCCAGACAGCACAAAGTCGTCAAAAGAGCTATGCCGATAATAGACGTAGACCCTTAGAGTTTAGTGACGAAAACCGTGTCTTTCTAGAAGTAACCTCGATTACTGGAATAGGTAGAGCCCTTAAGACTAAAAAGCTTAACCCACGATACATAGAACCTTTCCAAATACTTAAAAGAGTCGGTCTAGTAGTTCATCAAATAGTCCTTCCTCCTTATTTATCAAACCTTCATGATGTTTTTCATGTCTCGGAACTTAAGAAATATATTCTCGACAAGAGTCACGTTTTACAACCAGAGACAGTACAGTTATGAAATGATTTGACATATCAAGCATCACCGGTTCAGATAGTAGAAAGAAGTGATAAGCAGCTAAAAGGCAAGACTATTCGCTTAGTCAAAGTAGCATGGGAACCAAGAGGAGAGGAAGAGCACACTTGGGAACTGGAAGATAAGATGAAAGCTGATTACCCGCATTTATTCCTAGGTAACTGAAATTTTGAGGGCAAAATTTTCTTTTAGGAGGGTAGAATGTAACAACCCTGATTTTCGAGTACATGAAATCTTTTCTGAAAGTACGGATTTCTCCGGAAGATCAGTAAAGGGAACACCTCTGCTATATCATCAAGTATCTCAATCCTCATTATCATTATGTCATCCTTAAGCTAGAACCTCCTTTGAGGCAAGCTCGATAATGCAATCGCAAAGAACCTAGTTTTTGAACCGTATCGGTTGGCAGTTTTGATTCTGATTTTCATAAATAGTCTCTGTTTGACGAACCGGACTCGATTCATGAGAGGAGAGAGATAATAGTTTAATATTATCATTATATTAGTATTAGAAAATGCTTGAATGACATTATAAGGTTACCTGGTCTGTTTTTGTTAAAAACAGAAAATCGGTTTAACCGGATTTACGGTTTACTGGTGCAGCTTAGCACCAGCACTCTCTGATGAATTTAGCAATGCTAAGGCCTCATTATACATGTTCTATTCTCATAATAAATATGTTACTAGTGTCATTTATGCTAGTAGCTCAGAAAATAATTTTTAGAGATGTTTTTACGAGTGTTCCGGTACACCTAGTTTTAGTAGTTGTACACCAGAGATATTTTAATATTATTTTAATCCACCTCCAAGCCAACCAATCACAACTCACCTTACACCCCCAAGACCTCCAAGGCTGTCTCATTTCATCATTTTGGCCGAAAACAACAAGAGAGAAAAGAGAGAAACTTTCATGAACACTTAATCTTCAAAGCTTGATTTCTTCTAAACTAAAACTCAAATCAAAACTCCGATTTCACCAAAATAATCCTCTCTTCTTCCTCTACATAACCATGTAACTTATCAAGGATGGAAATAAGGTGATATGGCTGTATCCCTCCCATTTCAATTCGGTTTTCAAGGAAAACCATGCAAAACATGTGTTTTCTTGATGTTCTTCCTTAGGAATCATGCTTAACTTAACTTGAGGGCCAAGAAACGTGAATTTCCAGCAAGTCTAAGGTGAGATATCTCTTCCTAACATACTGAGTGAGATTTGGTCAGTTGAGAGTTTTTGGATTTAAAGTTGTTCTTGATGTGATTTAGGAGGAAAAAGTGCTTAAGGACCACCTGAAAGTTTAACCGAATTAGGAGCAGCAAAACCAGGTAGGGATTGACGAATTTAATCTTGATTGATTGTGTTTGAGTTGTGTGATTATGATATTGTTTGGCTGTGCTTGAAATTGATTGTTTGTATGAGTAATTCCTGTTGAAATTTTGGTGAAAATTTGATGAAATTTGATGAAATTAAAGCTATGAATGTGTGTTCTTGTGGCTGCTGGAAAACGAAACCTAGAGCTTAAATTGAGGTTCAATTTGTGTTAAAATCATGTAGAAAATATGGGGTTTTAGTGGCTGGAAATTTATTTTGAATTTTGGTAAAAATCAGTTGCTGAAAAGACTGAAAAACGGGTAAAAACAAAGAAATAATCTGAAGAATTTATGAAAAATAATAAATAATAATAAAATATTAAATAATAATATTTAATTAAAAATAATATTTTAATAAAAATAATAAAATAATGCGGAAAAGGCAGTTTTTTGTAAAAGCTTTAGAAAGACAACTTTAAGCGCAGAATCTCATAATTACCTTCATAAAATACTTAGGGAGTGGTAAGAACATATTAGTGAGGAAAAGATAAAAGAAAGATAAAAAGTTGAAGAAAAGATAAAAACTAAAGAAAAGTCTGTAAGGTTTTAATAACAGAAAAACAGACAGAAATTAGTGAACGAACTAAGGCAACATAGTTAGTCCTTGAGTTGCGACTAGGGTTAGGTATTATATGAAAAGTTAAACTGTTTCAGTATAGACATAATTAACCTATACTTGGGACAGGCAAACTATTCATACTGAAATTTACATAAACTTTAAATACATACGTTAAGCAGAGAAATCAGAGCAGAGTAGAGAAACACAGAAAACAGAGTAACCAGAGTAAAGTAAAGAGATAAAGAGAAAAAGAGTAATATAGATGCAGATGAAAAGAGTAATCAGAAATGCAGTAAGCAGAGGCTGTCTCAAATGAGCGGCTATTATTATATGCGCATTTATTTAGGAACGGAAAATCGTATCCGGGAAATCGGGATTACTCGTCACCGGATAAATGTCAGGATTGCGGGCAGCCAACTGACACACGAGGTCATGGCTTGCGCTAGGGCTAGACATGCATCATTCTTGTCTGCGCATCATTCTCTGTTGCATTCCTTTCTGTGTGTGATCTACTTCTTTATGTTTGTCTGCTCGTATGCTATTTCTGTGCTTTATTTTCTTGTATTCTTTTGTTTGTGTTCTGCTTTCTGTTGTCTCTACTTTCTCTTTCTATCTTTATCTTCTGTTTACTGCTTTGCTATATTATGTTATTCGTCTACTAATCGACCCCAAATAAATGAACGTAACTAATAACCCCGACCCTACTAAGAACTCCCCAGTTCTTACCCCTTCTCTCTCCATTTCCCCTTCAGATGAAAGTAAGAGTTCCTTTCCGTAGTTCGCTGACGATTGTACGCAAAAAGGGATTCCACTCTAGGCAGTCTTCTGAGTCTAGGGTGAATATCGTTCTCTGATTATATGTATATACTGTGAGACCAGCCAACGTCTGCACCCCGTTCGTATGCGCACTTTAACCTAAATTCTGTGTACGAGATTCCTATTATGTGGCTACTTCATGAGGTACCAGAGAGACGTCCTGTGGAAAAGTCTGATCGTGCAGAGGAGTAGCAGATGATGTTCTATCTTTTGATGACGTTCCACTTGACTTGAGTTTTGAAGATCTAGAACGTACTTTCCCTCGCTTTAGTAGTTTAGAGGGACTAGGTGAGTATAAAGTCTAGGCTAGCCTAGGTGCCAGCTTAGGGACCTCTTGAACAGGTCAGAACCTGGGATGTTGTATGTATATATATGTATATAGATATTATTTAGCTATATCTAGGGGTGTTCTAACTAACAGTTTATATGCTAATAAAGGCTGAATCACCGAATGTTGTCAACTACTTGTGATGTATTTTTGTGTGGTTGTTTATAACTGTTTTATCTGTTATTACTTGTGAATTGATTATAAATGATTCTGTCTATTAATCCAAACGTTTTAAAAAAAAAATACACCACGCAAATTAACTACGCGTTTAACAACGAATCAAGCTCTTATGATAAATAATAGATAATAATTAGGAAGACAAATTGGTAGCGCTCAGTTTCTGGTATGATCTAGACATATTGAAAATTGGGTCGTTACAGAGCTCGCCAATTTTTACTTTCCATGAATTAGATTTAGTTTAGAGAGAGATTCTCTCTCTCTTTAGGGTTAGGATTTAGATTTAGGATTTTTATTCACTTACAAGATTATCTCTTTTGATCAGGTTCAATACTCCTTTTATTTACTTTTGCAAGCTACTTTATGAATCCTTTCTTGTTACAGATTACTCTTTTATTAATGTTATTTGAGGTATTTCAGTTTAATATCAATTACTCTTATTCAAGCTATTGTTACTTTTACTCTGAAGACATTTTTATTCCAAGTAGATTTATTTTTCTCCTTTTGATCTTGGTTAAGAAATCAGTAACTCAGGAGTTATCCAATTCAACAGCATAATTGATAATTGTTATCTTTGTTAATTGCATTGAACTTCCATAATCCCAATCTTGTCTTAGGAATTAAATAGGATTCGAAGATCAAACCAATTAATCCCTTGACCTTCCTTTATCTTAGTAAAGGTTAACAAAGTGGAATTAGGATTCAATCATCATCATCATTGATAAGGATAGCTAGGATAGGACCTCTAATTTCTCATACCTTGCCAAAAGTTTGCTTTACAGTTATTTATTTATTTTAATTGCCATTTAATTTACTTGTCATCATATTACTCGTCCCTCATTCTTGAAGCCCCAATTTTACAATCTCTATAACCAATAATAAGAACATACTTCCCTGCAGTTCCTTGAGAAGACGACCCGAGGTTAAATACTCGGTTATCAATTTTAAGGGGTTTGTTACTTGTGACAACCAAAACGTTTGTATGAAAGGACTTTTGAAGGTTTAGAAACTATACTTGCAACGAGGATCTATCCGCAAATTTCTAGACCACGGAAAAGTTCCTCTCATCAAGCTGGGCGTGCCACTTGAAGCTTTGGGCGTGCCACGCCAAGCTTTTGAACCAACTCTCAACATGGGCGTGCCACTTGAAGCTCTGGGCGTGGCACGCCAAGCCAACATTCCAGCAAGGGTGATTGAAGAGTTCAACATGGGCGTGCGACTTGATGTCGAAGGCGTGGCATGCCAACCTTAATTGTGACTTGGGCGTGCCACTTGGGTTCTAGGCGTGGCACGCCAAGCTTGAAAGAATGAAGACCAACATGGGCGTGCCACTTGGAGCTCTGGGTGTGGCACGCCAAGTTTGTGAAGCCAAGATCTCAAAGAGGGCGTGCCACTTGGTGTTTTGGGCGTGGCACACCAGGCTTAAGTTTCAGAGGAGTGATTTTGATCCCCACTATGGGCGTGGTACGCGAAGAAGTGGGCGTGGCACGCCGGGGTATATGCCAGCCTGACCTTCTCTCATTAAAATGAAAATATCTTGAGCTACACAATTCCAAATGAGATGATTTCAGTGCCATTAGAAATTAAACATCGAGGGCTTTCCAACCATATATAACAATTTATAATAGACACTGAAATTGAGGAAGATCTTGACCCCGAAAACACAGGGAGCAAAACACATCACTGCAGAGTTACCAGCCTGACCTCTTCATCTTCAAATGAACATAACTTGAGTTGTAAAGGTCTAAAGGATGTGATCTTGGTGGCGTTGGAAAGCTGATATCAAGAGCTTTGCAACAATATATAATACTCTAGGATGAACTTAAAACTAGATGTGAAAAATGCCATTATTTCAGCGTTGCAAAATCTGGGTGTGCCACTTGACATCGAAGGCGTGGCACGCCAGCTTTATTTTCATAATGGACATGCCACTTGCGGTTCTGGGTGTGGCATGCCAGTTCTAATTGCCAGAGAGCATCATTGAAGGCGTGGCACACCAAAGAGTGGGCGTGGCACGCCAGTTTCATAATATATGGGCATGGCACGCCAGAGAGTGGGCATGGCACGCCGGGCTACCTGACAGACTGACCTATTCACTTTCAAATGGGAATAACATGAGCTACAGAGGTCCAAATGAGTTGTTTCCAAAGGTGTTGGAAAGCTAACATCCAGGGCTTTCCAAAAATATATAATACTTTATAGTGGACATTCATTTTAAGGCCCAACCAACTCCATACTTTCAACGATTCAAAGTGGGTCATACTCCAAAGGGCAAAATCAAGTGGGAGTGGCACTTGGAACCACAAGCCAACTTCTCCCTGGAGCCCCCAACCTTCAATCAAGACCACTCTATCTCTCATTCAAGATACAATTGTCAACCAATCAAGGCCACAAGAAGCATCTAGAATAGTTCATTTTCATTTCATTGTAATTTGCTTGTAATTTCATTTAAGTTTGTAATTTAGGGGAGCCTATACAAAGGCTTTAGTTTCATAGAATTAGTTATGGCTGGATTGGGGGAAGTCTTCAGACCCTCTCTATTCACCATCAATTTCTTCTCTTTTCTTTCTTACTTTGTAAATAATTTAGTTATGAATTACTAACTCTTTCTATTAGGAAAGAGAGCTCTATTATTTTTCAATAGATTGATTGTTTTTATTATTCTTCTTCTCTTCATCTCTCTTTGATTTACTAGAAAGAATTTCTTTCTTCATGATAGCATTCAATTATCTTGGAAAAGAGATTGAATTTAATTGGGTTTTATGGGAACCTTGGAAGAGGAAACATAAAACCATGCTTGAGATTCTTTCTCACACTTGAATAGGATTTGGGTTTTGGTGTTTGGATATGGTGACATATAATCCTTCCTTTACTTGAACATAGGAAAGTGTGTGGTATAATTAGGGAACAAGCTTCATCTCTTCTCATGAGCAATTAGACCAAGGAATTGGCTATTGATCAAGATTTGAGAGATTGAGTCACCAAGCGATTAGGGCTCAATCAATCATGATTGCCAAGAGGTCAATGAGTTGCATGATTGAAGATGAGATGAAATCAATTAATCCGGAGAATGCAATATCTCTTGATCCCAATGCTTATTTTATCTTTCTTTCTTTTATTTACTTTATGGTTATTTACATTTTCTGCACTTTACATTTCTAGAATTAGGTTAGAATTGGGGTTCTTAGGTTAATTTTCCTCTTAGATCTAGGTTTAATTTCTTGTTCTCATCTAGTTTTATTTATAGTTTCTTGTTCATACACCTTCATTCTCCTTGTTTGTAGTGTTAATTTCCCTTTTTATACCTCTTTTGACGTTGATGCACCTTTGTTGGATTTGGATTTATTTTAATGCAATTTGATGTTTGATTTTCTTTTATTGTTGGTTTGAGTTGTCATTGTTATTTTCTTGCAATTGGTAGTTGGTAGACTTATTATTCTTGCACTTTTTATGATGCTTTCCTTTTATGCCTTCCAAGTGTTTGACAAAATGGTTGGTTGGATGTTAGAGTAGCTTTTTGAGCATTCTTGGCTTGGAAAGAGAAATTAGGAAATTTTGAGTTATTAATACCCAACTCATGTTGGTGATCTAGAGTTGTTAGTTAATATTGTTTCCATTGACTCTAATCTCTTGCTAATTCAATTAGTATGTTTATTAGGACTTTTGGATTGAGATTAACTAGTCTTATTTGACTTTCTTCAAGTGTTGGGGATGGCATTGTACCTTCTCTCGTTGGAGATGACAAAATAAGATTAGCTCTTGTTAATTATTGTATGATAATTGATGACTAGGATAGAAAGCCTTAATTCTCAACCCTTGCCATGAATGACTCTCTTTGTTACTTGCTTTCTTTAGTTGCTTGCTTTACTTTTGTTGCCTTTTTAATTTCTTATTTTATCAACCCAACCCCCCCATGATACTCAACCAATAATTGAGCACTCGATTATGATTCCTAGGGAGAACGACCTGGGACTAATACTCTATGTTATTTTTATTTGGTTGGACTTGTGACAACCAAAAATTAAACTTTGATTGAGCATCACTTGTCGGTTTGGAACTATAGTTGCAACGAAGTTCTTTCCTCTAACCGAGAAGAAATTCTAAGCCGACGGTTTTTGCTCTTTCAAGTTTTTGGCGCCGTTGCCTGGGAATTGCAATGTGTGCTTGTTATTGGTTATTATATATATGTCAATATTGTGAATAGCTTGATTTTTGCTTTATTTGCTAGTTGTAGAATTTTGTTTCTCTTATTTCTTGTTAGCTTTTGTTTTTGTTTTCTCTTGTCACCATCAATTTTCACTCCTTTGGCTATGAGTTTGGTTCAAATTATGTTGTAGGAAATGGGAACTACAATGATAACAAACATCAAGGATGGAACAATCAAAGATGGGAGGAGTCTCAAGGAATTGATCACTCTTCTTGGCAACAACCTCCTCCGGTTTTTATAGGTATAATCCAACTCCTAATGCATATTGTAACGACCCAATTTTCAATATGTCTAGATCATACCGGAAACTGAGCGCTACCAATTTGTCCTCCTAATTATTATCTATTATTTATCATATGAGCCTGATTCGTTGTTAAAAGCGTAGTTAATTTGCGAGGTATATTTTTTTTTAAACCTTTGGATTAATAGACGGAATCATTCAAAATCAACTCACAACTGATAACAGATAAAACAGTTATAAGCAACCACACATAAATACATCACAAGTAGCTAGCAACATTCAGTGATCCATCCCTTATTAGAGTATAGAACTTTAGTTAGAACACCCCTAGATATAGCTAGATAATAACTATATACGTATACATACATACAACATCCCAGGTCCTGACCTGTTTAAGAGGTCCCTAAGCTGGCACCCAGGCTAGCCTAAACTCTATACTCACCTAGTCCCTCTAAACTACTAAAGCGAGGGAAGGTACATTCTGGGTCTTCAAAACTCAAGTCAGGTGGAACGTCACCAAAAGGTAGAATATCATCTGCTACTCCTCTGCACAATCAGACATTGCCATATGACATCTCTCTAATACCACATCATGTAGCCACACAATAGGAGTCTCGTACACAGGTTTTAAGTTAAAGCTCACGTACAAACAGGGTGCAGACATTGGCTGGTCTCACAGTATATACATATAAACAGATAACGAGATTCACCCTAGACTCAGAAGACTACCTAGAGTGGAATCCTTTTTGCGAACGGTCGTCAGTGAACTACGGAAGGGTACTCATGCTTCCATCTGAAGGAGGAAGGGAGAGAGAAGGGGTAAGAACTGGGGAGTTCTTAGTAGGGCCGGGGTTATTCGTTAAGTTCATTAATTTTATGTTGTTTAGCAAATAAATAGCAGAATAAAAAAAAGCAGTAAATAGAAGATACAGATAAATAGAGATGATAGAGAAAATATATAGCAGAATACAAACAAAAGAATACAAGAAAATAACACGAACACAGACACAGAGAATAGAATACAAACAAAGAAAGCATACATTCATGCAACAATCATAATAGAGAAAATGCACAACCAAGTATGATGCATGTCTGTCCTATGCAGGCCATGAGCTCACGTGTCGGTTTACACCCTGCAGCCCAACATTACCTAGGAACTAGTCCTAGATATGGCTTATTTTCTGTAGGTGAACTTCGGCCTATAGAAATAGCACTCCCGTAAGTGAACTTCGGCTTACAGGAATAGTCTAAACACAACACAACAACTTTCTGTAGGTGAACTTCGGCCGACAGAAATAACACCTCTGTAAGTGAACTTCGGCTTACAAAAATGGTGCCCCTGTAAGTGAACTTCGGCTTACAGGAATAATATAAACACAACACAACAACTTTTTGTAGGTGAACTTCGGCCTACAGAAGTAACACCCTGAGCTACACATTTGATATTCACTGTAGGTGAACCTCGGCCTACAGGAATAACAATTTATTGTAGGTGAACTTGGGCCTACAGGACCTCTAGGGCCAACAGAAAAGCAGCAGTTGAATATAAAATAGAATATCATGCCACAAGGCTTAACACTTTATTTTTACACTCTTTTCCTCTATTCTCTTTGTTATATTACTATTTTCCCTTTGTCTCTTTGCTCTGCTCTGGTTACTCTTTTCTCTGTATCTCCATTACTCTTTTTTCTTTATCTCTTTACTTTACTCTGGTTTCTCTGCTTAACGTATGTATTTAAAGCTTATGTAAATTTTGGTATGAATAGTTATCCTCTCCCAAGTATAGGTTCATTAAGTCTATACTAAAACAGTTTATGTAACAACCCTGATTTTCGAGTACATGAGGTCTTTTCTGAAAGTACGGATTTCTCCAGAAGATCAGTAAAGGGAACACCTCTATTATATCATCAAGCATCTAAATCCTCATTATCATTATGTCATCCTTAAGCTAGAACCTCCTCTGAGGCAAGCTCGATAATGCAATCGCGAAGAACCTAGTTTTTTAACCGTATTGGTTGGCAGTTTTGATTCTGATTTTCGTAAATAGTCTCTGTTTGATGAACCGTACTCGATTCATGAGAGTAGAGAGATAATAGTATAATATTATCATTATATTAGTATTATAAAATGCTTGAATGATATTATAAGGTTACCTGGTCTGTTTTTGTTAAAAACAGAAAATTGGTTTAACTGGGTTTACGGTTTACTGGTGCAGCTTAGCACCAGCACTCTCTGATGACTTTAGCAATGCTAAGGCCTCATTATTCATGTTTTATTCTCAGAATAAATATGTTACTAGTGTCATTTATGCTAGTAGCTCAGAAAATAATTTTTAGAGATGTTTTTACGAGTGTTCCGATACACCTAGTTTTAGTAGCTGTACACGAGAGATATTTTAATATTATTTTAATCCACCTCCAAGCCAACCAATCACAACTCACCTTACACCCCCAAGACCTCCAAGGCTGTCTCATTTCATCATTTTGGCCGAAAATAACAAGAGAGAAAAGAGAGAAACTTTCATGAACACTTAATCTTCAAAGCTTGATTTCTTCTGAACTAAAACTCAAATAAAAATTCTGATTTCACCAAAATGATCCTCTCTTCTTCCTCTACATAACCATGTAACTTATCATGGATGAAAATTAGGTGAGATGTGTGTTCCTTTCCCCTTTCAATTCAGTTTTCAAGGAAACATGCTTAAACAAGTGTTTTCTTGATGTTCTTCCTTAGATCTCTTGCTTAGCTTGACTTGTGGGCCAAAGATCTTTTATTTCCTGCACGTTTAAGGTGAGGATAACCTTCCTAAGATGATGATGAAGTTCGTTTAGTTAATGGTTTAGAGTTTTAAAGTTGTTCTTGATGTGTTTTAGGAGGAAAAAGTGCTTTAAGAACACTTCAAAGAGTAACCGGATTTGGAGCAGCAAATCAAGGTAGGGTGTCACGAAATTAATCTTGAATATTTGTGTTTGAGTTTGGTGAATGTTGTATGATTTGGCTGTGCTAAAAATTGGTTGCATATATGATTGATTCTTGTTGAAAATTTGGTGAAATTTTGATGAAATTTGATGAAATTCAAGCTATGAATGTGTGTTCTTGTGGCTGCTGGAAAACAAAACCCTAGGCCCTAAATTGGGGTTCAATTTGTGTTAAAATCATGTAGAAAAGATGGGGTTTTAGTGGCTGGGAATTTATTTTGAATTTTGGTAAAAATCGGTTGCTAAAAAGATTGAAAAACGGGTAAAAACAGAGAAAGAATTTGAAGAATATACGAAGAACATGAAGAACACTTTGAGTGTGGTAAAGAACATTGAAGAACACCTTTTAGATGTTAGAAAGGACAAGGAAGTAAATATTTTGGTGTTTGAGGGGTTATTTGGTAATTTCTAAAAGGCAGTTTTCTGTAAAAGCTTTAGAAAGACAACTTTAAGTGCAGAATCTCATAATTACCTTCATAAAACACTTAGGGAGTGGTAATAACATGTTAGTGAGGCAAAGATAAATAGAAGATAAAAACTTAAAGAAAAGACAAAAACCAAACAAAAAGTCTGTAAAATTTTAACGACAGAAAAACAGACAGAGACTAGTGAACGAACTAGGGCAACTTAGTTAGTACTTGAGTTGCGACTAGGGTTAGGTATAATATGAAAAGTTAAACTGTTTCCGTATAGACTTAATGAACCTATACTTGGGACAGACAAACTATTCATACCGAAATTTACATAAGCTTTAAATACATACGTTAAGCAGATTGTTTCTGTGTTTTCATTTTGGGAATGTTCACACTTGACTTGAAGTGTTAAGACTGATCACCTTAAAAATTATTGTTTGGTGTCAACAGGACTACAATGGGTTCACAGAGACGAGGTATACGGGAAGGAATTCCTAATGTTAACTACGAGAGGGAACAGGAAACGTTTATGGCTATCATGAACAACGTGGCTGAAGTAGTGCGTGAAGCTGCTATAGCAGTGGCTAGGGTTGTTGAACGTCTCGGAGTGAGAAATGGGAACAAGAATGAATACGGAGAAGATAATGGGAATGATGAGAACAACTTAGGGCATCCTGAAAGACCTATGACCATTGCGACCTTTTGATGATTGAAAATTGTTGTGGGTAAGGAATTTCACAAGATATTTACATTGCAAGTATAGCTCCAACCCAACAAACAACTCTCGCATCAAATTAAATTTTAGGTTGTCACGATTAACAATCCTCAATGAAAATTAACCGGAGTATTAAGACTCCGGGTCGTCTCACAAGGAATTGCAATGAAGTGTATGATTATTGGCTATGGGGATCAAGGGGTTTTTGGGATAAGAGACATGGAATGTAAATAGCAATGAAAATAAACTAACAACTAAAAAGTCTTGGCAAGGTTAGGTGGTCAAGGATCTCTATCCTTATCACTAACCACAACATGAGAATTAGCAAAGACCAACCCCACTAAGTTAACCCCTAACTAATAGTAGAGGAAAGTCAAGTGAGCTATGTCAATCCAAGTCCATAAGTCCTAGTTCTACACCTAATCAATTGGTGAGATCTAGCGTTAATGGCTCCCAACCATCAATCACTTGGACATTAGTAACTCAAGAGTTCCTAAGTTACCTTCCCAAGCCAAGAGCACAAAAATCTACACTAGAATCCAACCAAGCATTTCATCAAACACTTGAAAGGCATAAAAAGAAAGCATGGTAAATATGCAAGAATGATAAAAGCTAACAACTACCAATTGCAAGAAAAGTAAATTCACAACTCAAATCAACAATTAAAAGAACATCAAATATTAAATTGCATTAAGAGGAGATCCAAATCCAACAAGTATTCATCAATATAAAAGAGAGTAAAAAGGGAAATTAACAAGAGAGAGCAAGAGAGTTACACTACTAGAGCATGAAAATGTAGAAGAAACAAGATGAAAGCCAGGAATTAAACATGGATCTATGAGAGATTAACCTAAACCTAACCTAATTCTAGAGAGAAGAGGGAGCTTCTCTCTCAAGAAACTAACCTACATGATGCTATACTACCAAAAAATTGCTCTCCCCCCTTGCTTGGACTTCAATTCTGCATGAAATATACTCAGAAACCAGTTGGATTTGGGCTTGGGCAGCTCAGAAATTGCCCCCAGCGTTTTGCCATTAAGTGGGCCAAGTACGAGTATTGGCGCGTGCGCGCCATGTGTGCGTGCGCGTCGATTGGCAAATCCCCATCCGGGCGGAAGCGGCATGTACGCGTGCACGTTCTTGCGAGAGACCACTTTTGCGCGTGCGCGCCTTGTACGCGTGCGCGTCCATTGGTTCCTTCCAAATCTTTGTTTCCTCATGCATTCTCCTCATTTCTTCCATCCGATAATTGCCTAATGAACTTGAAATTACTTAACAAACACATCAAGGCATCGAATGGAATTAAGGTGGGTTAGAATCACCAATTTAAGGCCTAAAAAGCATGTTTTTACAATTAAATATAATTTAAGGAAGAATTACAAAACCATGCTGTTTTATTGAATAAATGTGGGAAAAGGTGGATAAATCCCCCAAAATAAGCACAAGATAAACCACAAAATTGGGGTTTATCAAATCTCCCCACACTTAAACTAAGCATGCCCTCATGCTAAAACCAAGAAAGAAGCAAAGGGACATCACATTTATTCAATGCAGACTTAACTAAATGCAATCTATCTATATGCAAGTCATCTACATGAATGCAATGGCTCAGTCAAAACAAGTCAATTTCCAAGAGTACACATGTAAGCACAAGGGCTAAGGTATTAGCAACCAAGCAAACCACAATTGGATTGAATCATTGAAAAAGTTCACAAACTTGCAAGAAAATATGATCATGGGTGGAAACATGTAATTGAGCGATTGAACCCTCACCGGATGTGTATCCGCTCTAGGCACTCAAGTGTATAGGGTTGTTTCACTCAATTCTCCCCTAATCATGCTTTCCAAGATTTGTTTTTCATCTAACAATCAACAATTACCTTATGCATGCATACAAATATCATGAGGACTTTTCCATAGGTTGTAATGGGGCTAGGGGCAAGGTAGGATGCATATGGTCAAGTGAGCTAGAAATTTGAATCTTTGATTAACTTAAACTTCCCACCTAACCTATGACAACCTATACTTTATAAACAAACCTAACTACCCATTCTTCACTTTTCACATACTCATGCATTCTCTTTTGATTACCACACACATGCATTGACTTTTATTAAACCTTGACTTTGGGATATTTTTGTCCCTTTTTTTATTGCTTTTCTTTTTTTTTTCTATATATTTTCTTTTTTTTTAGCGGCATGAGGGAACGAGTAGAAACTCACGTGGCTCCTGCCACGTTTGAAAATTCACACCCCTCTAACCAGCAGGCTGGTGAGCCGCAAAAACCCATTGTTCAAAGATTAGAGTTGTGAAAACGTAAAGTAAAATCCTAAAAATCAACGTAAAATAATAAAACGTATACATATATAATTCGAATCAGTTTTAGTACTATAAAAGGTTCCTAAAATAGATATCCCGTGGGGTTAACTAACTTTTTTTTTTAAAATCTTGAACGAACTTAATATATGAAACACCTTGTACTAAAAACTCGATTCTTGTGTTCGTACACTCTAAACTCGGATTAACACACCAATGTAGTATGTATTGGTGAATAAAAGTAAGAACACACTTAATAAGAGAAGGATACTAACATTAAGAACTAAACAAACTAAGAAATACAGGCAATGAAACACAAATGTACGTAAATATACTAACTCCGGTAGCAAAATTAATCGAGTGAATGGGTTTATCGAATGGAAAATAGAAGGTAACAATCGGTTAAAACTCGGATACGAATTGGGTAAACAAGAATTAACATCGTGTAATGTTCGGAATTCACTTTTTGTTATTTACAGGAATTAAACCTAGAAACTAATCGAATCCGATCACTCTCACAAGTAATAAACTAAAACCCTCTCAACCCTTGTAACCCATCTCTATTTTCACACAAATGCAAAAACTACTTTTTAATACCCTTAACCCATGTATGAGTACATAATTAATACACATTTGGTATACGTAACTACAAGAACATATGTAAAATCAAACTTTTCTTTTTTTTACTCTTTTTTTTATATATATATATATATATATTTCT
>NC_029789.2:70520353-70523002 GCF_000816755.2 Arachis ipaensis | reverse complement strand
ATTCATTAACCATGTTTTTCACATATTCATGCATTCTAATTTCAAGTACAGTACATATGCATTGCTTTCACCTCTTACTTTGGGGCATTTTGTCCTCTTTTTGCTTAATTGCTCTTTTTTTTTCTTTTTTTCTTCTATATATTTTCTTTTTTTTTTCTTTATATATATATATATATATATTTTTTTTCTCATTTTTTTTCTTTTCAAACTAAAATGTATACAAGAACATCAATGCATATGGTTTACACATAATTAATACATGAGTATGTACCCAATTCCCATAATTTTTCATCAAAAACGTAAACACACTTTTATCTCTACCCAATGTTCCCAACTCTCCCAAAATCAAATAATGAACACTCTCACTAGCCTAAGCTAATCAAAGATCCAAATTAAGGACATTTATTGTTTTTCACTTAAGGCTTGTAATGTGCTACAATTAAGAACAAATGGGTTAAGCATAGGCTCAAAATTGGCTAACAATGGAAGATAAAAGGTAAGCTATTTGGGTAAGTGAGCTAATTAAAACGATGGCCTCAATCATATAAATGCATGTAAACACAAAGTAACGGACATAAAGAATCAAACAAATCAAGAATTACAATCATAGGAAGAGAATAATTCACACAAGAATGAAAATAAGTGGTTATGTATGATGTAACCACACAATTAGGCTCAAATCTCACATGCTTGTGTTCTTAGCTCAAAAATCATGTTCCACAAAGTATATAATTCAAGCAAGTTCTAAAATTTTTTTTTTCAATCAATTGGGGTGCCCTATAGATAAAATCCTTGGAAAATATCATGATTTTGACTAAGCTTAATATATACATATGCAAAATAATAAAATGCAACTAAAAATCCTAAAATGAAATGCAAAAGTGTTGAGATTAGAAACTTGTTACCCAAAAACGCCGAGTGGTCGGACGACCAATCTCCCCACACTTAAAAGTTTGCACCGTCCTCGGTGCACTCAAAGATGAGCAAGGGAGTACGGCGACTTTCCTAGTTGCTACCTTCAGCTGGTAGGTCAACCGATGCTGCGTGTTCTTCCTCCCGCTTCCATTTTTGCTTATGGTGCATCAATCATGAAAAACAAAATAAACACCATAAGATGAGAAGATACAAAAGCTAGGAAGCATGAATTGTTGGAATGCGGTAAATCACTAGAATTAAGTGAGTGAATTCGTGTGACATTAATGAAAAATAAGTTGTGGGTCCTAACTTGCATGCGGTTTAGAACTCGCACCCTAGTATTTAAAAATCATGTCACAATTATACAAAGGAAAACATGCACTTCACTCATTCTAGTGTGCTTGAGATACTTTAAAAGACTTGTAGGCTAAAACAATCCAACAAGTAGTGAAGAAGCATAAAAGCATTCAAGCAAAAATCAAGTAATTGTGAAATTGGATAATGCATGGACATTGATTGATGTGTAAGTGGACTTAATGAACATAATGGTATATGAAACTTACACAACAATCAATGACACGTATTGAAGTTGTTGCAACACCTAAGTGACATAGAGGTGGAACACATGGATGCTATGGAACTTAGGAAAAAGAAGATAGAAGTGGAAATCAATCACATAGCAAGCATGGCCCACAAAGCTTAAAAAGCTCAAAAATATGTCGCTAGGTAAGCTTTCGATCCAATTTCACAATTCTACAATCAATGCATGAAATAAGTAATGTGAACAAGGGTAGACCATAAACAAGCATCACCTAAAAAAAATGCAATGATAATATACAATTGCCTAACAATGGATGATGAATGCATGGTGGCCAAAACATGCAATTCAAAAGAGTTAAGAAGCTTAAAGGCAATGTCACATGTACTTGGTATTCAAAAGCATTAAACATGAAAAGTTCCAAACCAAGTAATCAAATATAACCTCAACAAAGAAATCCAACAATGACAATTAACAACAATGATGTTAAACTAACATCCTAACAATAAGCAGCAGTAAATAATAAACAAGATTAGTAATCCAACACTTATAATGGAAAACAAAAATTAAACTAACTAACTAACTAAAATAAATGGTGTTACATGATGTTTGGTAGTGTTGGATGATGTTTGAAGGGTGGAAAGAAAATAAGAGAAGAGAAAAGAAGGAAAGAAATGGAAAGAGGAGAAGAAAAGAAGGTGAGTGAAACAGGGCAATCCACGCGTGCGCGTCATGTGCGCGTAAGCGTGGATGGATGAAATGGAAGCGACGCGGACGTGTACGGCACGTCTGCGCATCGGTGGGTTATTTCGATAGTGGCGTGTCCGCGCAAGGTACGCGTGCGCGTGCCTTTGGGCGCAAGGTTGGCACACTCTAGGCACAACTCTCGGGAAAATGTATGGAGGGGTGGGAAAACTCAATCCACGCGTACGCGTACATGGCGCATCCGCGTGGATGGTCGAAAATGCTTGAGGCGCGCGTACGCGCCAGGTGCGCGCGCGCGCGGGTTGGTGCTTTATTTTTCAAAAATTTTTTCTATGTTTTCGCACCAAACCAAGCATTCCAAACCTCCAAACGACTACCAAAACATCATAAAACCTTATTTAACCTACTAGACTCCCAAATAAACACAACTAAGCAATTCAAAACAAGAATTAAACCTATTTTACCAAAATTTACAAAGAGAAAAAGGGAAA
>NC_029789.2:70499564-70520286 GCF_000816755.2 Arachis ipaensis | reverse complement strand
TTTGTTTATTGTCCTTAAGTTGGACTTATGGGGAGCTCTTCATCAAGGTGGCTTGTGCTTGAATCCATCCTTGAACATCCACCAATGCTTGGACTTCCATTGTGCTTCATCATTCAAAGTTAATAACTCCAAGCTTTGATGGAGTTCTTCACAAACCGTAGGCTCCCAAAGTTGATCTTCCTTGTACGATCCGGGATCCCACACTTTGTTTTCACACCCGTCCTTGAGTTGATCATGGTGATTTCCTCCAGGTGGCAAGAGAGATAAATTCTCATGAATGCACCAAACTATTCTCCTAGACCCATCCAATTGAGCACTAGTCCAACCCTTGCTCTTTGAAGCTTCAACCATAATGAGCCTAGACTTACAACGCCAACCACAAAACATTTTTCTTTTACGCTTCATCCCACAAAGCTCCCTAAGTTGGCCATTCGTTTCAAGAAAACCATATTCAAGTGGGATAATAAAGATAATAGAAATGAGTTTCACCCACTCAAATGAAGGTATAGATGGCAATCTAGGCAAAGGTGATTCCAAGGGTCTTGACAAGGCGTATTCAATTCCCATCCTCCTTTTTCTAAGGACTTCCACCTCTTCACAAGATCTCTTAATTTCAATCCTTTGTTCAACAATTTTATCTAAACATTTTCCCTTACTCAAATCACAAATAGGAGGACAAGAGAGATTTACCTCCACATTGCTTTCCATCTCCTTGGGAGAAAGTTCTTCATGCTCAAAGGATTCTTCACCACTAAGACTTGATGCTTGATCTTCATCACCAAGGGGACTTAATTCTTGCTCTATCCCATCCAATTCTTCACAAGAGATATGCCTTGGAGGTTGTGCACATTCCTCCTTAGCATCAAGTTCAATAATTTTGGAGTGGTTTCCTTCAATCTTAGACTCCCAAGGTGGTTTCGCATCTCCTAAGTTTTCAACCACTTCTTCCTCTTGTTCAATAATCTCTACCTCCTCCTCTTGTTGTGTTTCTTGCTTTAACTCCTCTTCTTCACCTTGGAGCTTCAAGTTCACTCCCTCACTAAGCTCCTTTGTTGCTTCTCCACATTCCACAATGGAAGTGCCTTGATCGCATAGGCTTAAGCGGGATGAGACTATGTCGCCAATGGCTTCTACCATGATAGCCATTTTTGCTCCTAACTCCTCAAATTTATTTTCATCCTCCTCGTGTTGCTTTAAGAGATGAGATTCAAGATCTCTCAATTCTAGCATGAGGGCTTCATCGGGAGATGATGGTGGTAGAGAGGGTTCATTGTTTGAGGGAAGGGTATTGTAGTTGTTGGGGATATGGCTCATAGGTGTATGGTGGTGGTTCTTGGAAGTCACAAGGGGATTCACCATAACCATTGGATTGGTATGCATCTTAGAATAGCTCTTCTTCATAGTGCATTGGTGGAGGTTGTTGCCAAGAGGATTGATCATATGTATATGGCTCCTCCCACCTTTGATTGTCCCATCCTCGATACACATCCTCATTGAAGTTTCCATTTCCTACAACATAGTTGTAATCACACTCATAGCCAAAGTGAGAATTCATATTGAAAAGTGAAAATAAGAAACAAAAGCTAACAAGAAATAATGAAACAAAGTCCTAAAACCAGCAAAAACTAACAAGCAATCCAAAAATCAAGCTATTCACAATATTCACATATATACAATAACCAATAACATAACACCATTGCAACTCCCCGGCAACGGCGCCATTAATTTGATGATTGAAAATTGTTGTGGGTAAGGAATTTCACAAGATATTTACATTGCAAGTATAGCTCCAACCTAACAAACAACTCTCGCATCAAATTAAATTTTAGGTTGTCACGATTAACAATCCCCAATGAAAATTAACCGGAGTATTAAGACTCCGGGTCGTCTCACAAGGAATTGCAATGAAGTGTATGATTATTGGCTATGGGGATCAAGGGGGTTTTTGGGATAAGAGACATGGAATGTAAATAGCAATAAAAATAAACTAACAACTAAAAAGTCTTGGCAAGGTTAGGTGGTCAAGGATCTCTATCCTTATCACTAACCACAACATGAGAATTGGCAAGGACCAACCCCACTAAGTTAACCCCTAACTAATAGTAGAGGAAAGTCAAGTGAGCTATGTCAATCCAAGTCCATAAGTCCTAGTTCTACACCTAATCAATTGGTGAGATCTAGCATTAATGGCTCCCAATCATCATTCACTTGGACATTAGTAACTCAAGAGTTCCTAAGTTACCTTCCCAAGCCAAGAGCACAAAAATCTACACTAGAATCCAACCAAGCATTTCATCAAACACTTGAAAGGCATAAGAAGAAAGCATGGTAAATATGCAAGAATGATAAAAGCTAACAACTACCAATTGCAAGAAAAGTAAATTCACAACTCAAATCAACAATTAAAAGAACATCAAATATTAAATTGCATTAAGAAGAGATCCAAATCCAACAAGTATTCATCAATATAAAAGAGAGTAAAAAGGGAAATTAACAAGAGAGAGCAAGAGAGTTACACTACTAGAGCATGAAAATGTAGAAGAAACAAGATGAAAGCCAGGAATTAAACATGGATCTATGAGAGATTAACCTAAACCTAACCTAATTCTAGAGAGAAGAGGGAGCTTCTCTCTCTAGAAACTAACCTACATGATGCTATACTACCAAAAAATTGCTCTCCCCCCTTGCTTGGACTTCAATTCTGCATGAAATATACTCAGAAACCAGTTGGATTTGGGCTTGGGCATCTCAGAAATTGCCCCCAGCGTTTTGCCATTAAGTGGGCCAAGTACGAGTATTGGCGCGTGCGCGCCATGTATGCGTGCACGTCGATTGGCAAATCCCCATCCGCGCGGAAGCGGCATGTACGCGTCCGCGTTCTTGCGAGAGACCACTTTTGCGTGTGCGCGCCTTGTACGCGTGCGGGTCCATTGGTTCCTTCCAAATCTTTGTTTCCTCATGCATTCTCCTCATTTCTTCCATCCGATAATTGCCTAATGAACCTGAAATTACTTAACAAACACATCAAGGCATCGAATGGAATTAAGGTGGGTTAGAATCCCCAATTTAAGGCCTAAAAAGCATGTTTTTACAATTAAGCATAATTTAAGGGAGAATTACAAAACCATGCTGTTTTATTGAATAAATGTGGGAAAAGGTGGATAAATCCCCCAAAATAAGCGCAAGATAAACCACAAAATTGGGGTTTATCACCTTTCTGAAGGTTAATCTGCCTAAGTTCAAGGGTACACTCGTTGTGACTGACGCTGATAACTGGTTTCGAGGTATTGAACGATCACTGAGAGCGCAGCATGTTTTGGAAGGACAACACGTGGAGTTTGCTACTTATATGCTCGAGGGAGAAGCTGAGTACTGGTGGCAGGGGATATAGTGACTGCTACAACAGAATGAGAATGACATTCCTTGGGATATCTTTAGGGACGAATTTTATAAAAAGTATTTTCCGGGAGCAGCACGTGATGCTAAGGAGATGGAGCTTATGCAGTTGAAACAAGAGGAGGATTCACAAAGAGACTTTGTTCAAAATTTAGCCCCTCAAGGTCGCAACTTTAAAGCCATTGGTAAATTCTAGCGTTGGAATGGAAACAACCGAGATGTCAGCCTTCTAACTCGCAATAATGGTAGTGACAGTAACCGTGACATTGAACAAGGACATGAGAGTCAACCTCACCAAGCTCAAAGTGGTGTAGTATGCCCAACTTGTGGAAAGCATCATGGTAGTAGGCTTTGCCGGTTCAGAGCAGGTTTATGTTACTACTGTAATAAGGAAGGACATCGGGCAAGAGACTATCGAAAAAGAATGGTAGATGAGTCCGCTGGCAATACTATAAAGTTTGGATTTATCGCTCGAGTTAAAGTAAGGCAAGGCAATGGTAAACGAGCTCATCAGGCTTACATAAACCCTGCATGTAAGCAATACGAAAAAGAGCATAGTAACAGGTCTTGCCAGTTTGGATCACCTAACTGCTATGCTTGTGGAGAACTTGGACACATTGCCAAGGATTGTCCAAAGGGATTTACTCGAAATCCAGTCAGAACCCAACAACAAGGACGAGTGTTTACTATCACTATTGACGGGTGCATCGCATTCTTTATTTCTCTAACTATTTTTCACGAGTTAGGATTATATTTCTTTAAATTGAATTTTTACTTGTTTGTCCATACACCTGCATCCCAAAATGCTTTGACCAGTTTAGTGTGCCTACAAGTACCATTTCTGTCCCACACCTTATATCTGAATTCTGTAAGAGTTACCTTAGGCGGGAGTGATTGTGAGGGGTATGTTCTGTTAGCGGCTAGCTTGAATGATAGTGAATTAAGCTTAGAACGAATCCGAATGGTGAAGGAATTTCCTGATATTTTCTTGGACGACATACCTGAGTTTCCTCCTCAGCAAGAGATAGAATTCAGCATTGATCTAGTACCTGGAACTGGACTGATTTCTATAGCACCACACCGGATGTCACCATTGCTTGCAGAGCTGAAGAAGTTGTGAGACAGGATCGTAGTGGCCTATAGAGGTACAAGAATAGAATTTGTGTGCCTAACTCTGGAGAATTGCAACAAAAGATTCTTGCTGAAGCTCACCAAAGTAGACTTTCTATGCATCCTGGGTGACAAAGATGTATCAAGATTTGAAACAAATGTTCTGGTGGCCGGGCTTAAAGAAAGAAGTAGCTGATTATGTCTCAAAATGTTTAACCTGCCAGAAGGTGAAGGTGGAACATCAGAAGCCGTCAGGAACCCTGCAACCCTTAGAAATACCACAATGGAAATGGAAGCAGATTACTATGGATTTTATCACGAGATTGCCAAGAACCTCAACAGGACGTAATGCCATTTGGGTGATTGTGGACAGGTTGCCAAAGTCGGCGTGCTTCTTTTCGATTCGAGTTGACTATACATTAGAAAGGCTGGAATGAATATATATATTCAAGAAATTGTACGACTACACAAGATACCTTCGTAAATTGTCTCAGATCGAGTTTCGAGGTTTACTACTAGATTTTGGGGAGCTTTTCAGAAAGCGTTGGAAACAGAATTGTACACGAGTATAACATACCATCCTCAGATAGACGGACAATCAGAGCAGATAATCCAGACGTTAGAAGACATGTTACGATCATGTATGATAGACAACCAAAGCAGCTGGGATAAGTATTTGTTGTTGGTCGAATTTGTCTACAACAACAGTTGCCAATAAAGTATCGGGATGGCACCATATGAAGCTCTCTACGAAAGAAGTTGTCAGACACCATTGTGTTGGAATGACTATGGAGAAGCTAGTGTCTTAGGTCCAAACTTAGTATAAGAAACTACTGAGAAGATAAAGGAGATTCGTTGGAAGATCTAGACAGCACAAAGCTGTCAAAAGAGCTATGCTGATAATAAATGTAGACCCTTAGAGTTTAGTGACGGAAACCGTGCCTTTCTAGAAGTAACTTCGACTACTCGAATAGGTAGAGCCCTTAAGACTAAAAAGCTTAACCCACGATACATAGAACCTTTCCAAATACTTAAAAGAGTCAGTCTAGTAGCTTATCAAATAGTCCTTCCTCCTTATTTATCAAACCTTCATGATGTTCTTCAAGTCTCGCAACTTAAGAAATATATTCCCGACAAGAGCCACATTTTACAACCAAAGACAGTACAGTTACGAAATGATTTGACATATCAAGCATCACCAGTTCAGATAGTAGAAAGAAGTGATAAGCAGCTAAGAGGCAAAGTTGTTCGCTTAGTCAAAGTAGCTTGGGAACCAAGAGGAGAAGAAGAGCACACTTGGGAACTGGAAGATAAGATGAAAGCTAATTACCCGCATCTATTCCTAGGTAACTGAAATTTTGAGGGCAAAATTTTCTTTTAGGAGGGTAGAATGTAACAACCCTGATTTTCGAGTACATGAGGTCTTTTATGAAAGTACGGATTTCTCCGGAAGATCAGTAAAGGGAACACCTCTATTATATCATCAAGTATCTCAATCCTCATTATCATTATGTCATCCTTAAGCTAGAACCTCCTCTGAGGCAAGCTCGATAATGCAATCGCGAAGAACCTAGTTTTTTAACCGTATCGGTTGGCAGTTTTGATTCTAATTTTCGTAAATAGTCTCTGTTTGACGAACCGGACTCGATTCATGAGAGTAGAGAGATAATAGTATAATATTATCATTATATTAGTATTAGAAAATGCTTGAATGATATTATAAGGTTACCTAGTCTATTTTTGTTAAAAACAGAAAATTAGTTAAACCGTGTTTACGGTTTACTGGTGCAGCTTAGCACCAGTACTCTCTGATGAATTTAGCAATGCTAAGGCCTCATTATTCATGTTTTATTCTCATAATAAATATGATACTAGTGTCATTTATGCTAGTAGCTCAGAAAATAATTTTTAGAGATGTTTTTACGAGTGTTCCGATACACTTAGTTTTAGTAGTTGTACACCAGAGATATTTTAATATTATTTTAATCCACCTCCAAGCCAAACAATCACAACTCACCTTACACCCCCAAGACCTCCAAGGCTGTCTCATTTCATCATTTTGGCCGAAAATAACAAGAGAGAAAAGAGAGAAACTTTCATGAACACTTAATCTTCAAAGCTTGATTTCTTCTGAACTAAAACTCAAATCAAAATTCCGATTTCACCAATTCCAATTTCACTTGGTTCCTTTGGTTAGATCTGAATTCAATTTCAATTCTACATTGTTCTAGTTTGTAGATCTCACTCTTCTACTCTCAATTTAGTATTCTTGTTACGTTAGCATTGTAGATCTTGGATTTGGATCTTGTTACTTGTAACAACCCTAATTTTTGAGTACGTGAGATATTTTCTGAATACACGGATTTCTCCGAAAGATCAGTAAAGGGAATACCTCTTTTGTATCATCAAGCATCTCAATCCTCATTGTCATTATATTATCTTTAACTCAGGACCTTAGTTGAGACAAGCTCGATAACGCGGTCACGAAGAACCTAGTTTTTGAACCGTATCGGTTAGGGGTTTTGATTCGGTTTTTCGTAAATAGTCTCAGTTTGACAAACTGGACTCGATTTATGAGAGGATAGAGATAATAGTATAATATTATCATTATATTAGTATTAGAAAATGCTTGAATGATATTATAAGGTTACCTGGTCTGTTTTAGTTAAAAACAGAAAATCGGTTTAACCGTGTTTACGGTTTACTGGTGCAGCTTAGCACCAGCACTCTCTGATGACTTTAGCAATGCTAAGGCCTCATTATACATGTTCTATTCTCATAATAAATATGTTACTAGTGTCATTTTTACGAGTGTTCCGATACACCTAGTTTTAGTAGTTGTACACCTGAGATATTTTAATATTATTTTAATCCACCTCCAATCCAACCAATCACAACTCACCTTACACCCCCAAGACCTCCAAGGCTGTCTCATTTCATCATTTTGGCCGAAAATAACAAGAGAGAAAAGAGAGAAACTTTCATGAACACTTAATCTTCAAAGCTTGATTTCTTCTGAACCAAAACTCAAATCAAAACTCCGATTTCACCAAAATGATCCTCTCTTCTTCCTCTACATAACCATGTAACTTATCAAGGCTGGAAATAAGGTTAGATGGCTGTCCCTTTCCAATTTAAATTCGGTTTTCAAGGAAAACCATGCAAAACATGTGTTTTCTTGATGTTCTTCCTTAGGAATCATGCTTAACTTGACTTGAGGGCCAAGAAACGTTAATTTCCAGCAAGTATAAGGTGAGATATCTCTTCCTAATATGCTGAGTGAGATTTGGTCAGTTGAGAGTTTTTGGATTTAAAGTTGTTCTTGATGTGATTTAGGAGGAAAAAGTGCTTAAGGACCACCTGAAAGTTTAACCGAATTAGGAGTAGCAAAACCAGGTAGGGTGTCACGAAATTAATCTTGATTATTTGTGTTTGATTTGTGTGAATGTTGTATTATTTGGATGTGCTAAAAATTGGTTGCATATATGATTGATTCTTGGTAAAAATTTGTTGAAATTTTGATGAAATTTGATGAAATTCAAGCTTTAAAGTTCATGTTCTTGGGCAGCTGGAAAAACGAAATCCTAAGCTTAAATTGAGGTTCAATTTGTGTTTAAATCATGTAGAAAAGATGGGGTTTTAGTGGCTTCTAATTTATTATGAATTATGGTAAAAATCGATTGCTGAAAAGACTGAAAAATGGGTAAAAACAGAAAAGGAATCTAAAGAATTTATGAAGAACATGAAGAACACTTTGAGTGTGATGAAGAACAATGAAGAACACCTTTTTGATTCATAAAAGGGCAAGGAAGTAATTAATTTGGTGTTTGGGGGGTTATTCTGTAATTTTCAAAAGTTAGGGTGGTAAAAGTAGAATTATTAAAAGTTACGCGTGGTAAAAAGTGAATTTTAAAGGTTAAAGGTTAAAGTAAATTTAATTTTCGAAAAATTAATAATAAAATAATAAATAATGATAAAATATTAAATAATAATATTTAATTAAAAATAATATTTTAATAAAAATAATAAAATAATGCGAAAAAGGCAGTTTTCTGTAAAAGCTTTAGAAAGACAACTAGAATCTCAGAATCTCATAATTACCTTCATAAAACACTTAGGGAGTGGTAATAACATGATAGTGAGGCAAAGATAAAGAAAAGATAAAAAGTTGAAGAAAAGATAAAAATCGAAGAAAAAGTCTGTAAAGTTTTAATGACAGAAAAACAGACATAGACTAGTGAACGAACTAGGGCAACATAGCTAGTCCTGGAATTTACGAATAGGGTTAGGAATTATATGAAAACTTAAACTATTTCAGTATAGACTTAATGAACCTATACCTGGGACAGGCGAACTATTCATACCGAAATTTACATAAACTTTAAATACATACGTTAAGCAGAGAAATCAGAGCAGAGTAGAGAAATACAGAGAACAGAGTAACCAGAGTAAAGTAAAGAGATAAAGAGAAAAAGAGTAATATAGATACAGATGAAAAGAGTAATCAGAGAAGAGAAAAGAGATGCAGAGAACAGAGTAATTAAAACAGAGTAAAGAGATATAGAGAAAGAAAGAGGTACTGCATAAGAATGTGAAGGTGGTGATGAATAATGAGAATGATAATGAATGATGATAATGAGAATGATTATGTGATGATCTGCTGCGTGAAGGCAGTCAGATAAGATGGTGGTACGACCACTTAGAGTGCTTTCCTGGGATACTTAGCTATAATGCTATTCTGTAAGTCAGAGGACTCTTACAGAGGTATCGAGAACACACGACTAGCATATACTCCTGTAAGTCAAAGGACTCTTACGGTGAGAGTGTGTGTATGCTCTTGTAAGTCAAAGGACTCTTACAGAGAGTGTGTTGGGCAGATATAAGTTAACTAGCTCCGCCATGCAAGTCAAAGGACTCTTGCAGTGGGTTGCTAGTGCCGCCCTGCAAGTCAAAGAACTCTTGCAGTGGTTTGCCTCACAAGTCAAAGGACACTTGCGAGGGGCATTGCCAACAGGGAAGCCTTACCTGGTCAAAGGACTCCGGGTAACGTCGGGAGCGTGTATGTAACCGACAAATGAGCTCATTACCTGCGCTAGGGCTAGACATGCATCATATTTGGTTCCGCATTTCCTCTGTTATGATTGTTGTTTGAATGTATGCCTTCTTTGTTTTCATTCTATTCTCTGTGTCTGTGTTTTTTTTTCTTGTATTCTTTTATTTGTGCTTTGCTTTCTGTTTTCTTTATTTTCTCTATTTATCTGTTTTTTCTGTCTACTGCTTCTCGGTATTCTACGATTTATCTGCTAAATAACACGGAATTAATGAACGTAACTAATAACCCCGGTCCTACTAAGAACTCCCCAGTTCTTACCCCTTCTCTCTCCCTTCCCCCTTTAGATGGAAGCATGAGTACCCTTCCGTAGTTCGCTGACAATCGTTCACAAAAAGGATTCCACTCTAAATAGTCTTCTGAGTCTAGAGTGAACTCTGTTACCTGTTTATATGTATATACTATGAGGCCAGCCAACGTCTGCACCCCGCTTTTCTACAAACTTTAGCCTAAGTCCTCCGTACAATGTTGCTGTTATGTGGCCACTCGATGAAGTACTTGAGAGACGCTCTTTGATGACATATGATCGTGCAGAGGAGTAGCAGATGATGTTCTACCTTTTGGTGACGTTCCACCTGACTTGAGTTTTGAAGACTTAGAGCGTACTTTCCCTCGCTTTAGTAGTGTAGAAGGAATAGGTGAGTATAGAGTCTAGACTAGCCTGGGTGCCAGCTTAGGGACTTCTTGAACAGGTCAGGCCCTGGGATGTTGTATGTATATATATGTATTTAGTTATTATCTAGCTATATCTAGGGTTGTTCTAACTAAAAGTCTATACTCTAGTAAAGGCTGGATCACTAAATGTTGTTAGCTGCTTGTGATGTATTTATGTGTGGTTGCTTATAACTGTTTTATCTGTTATTATTTGTGAATTGATTATAAATAATTTTGTTTATTAAACCAAATATTTTTAAAAAAAAAAAAGTACCTCGCTAACTAACTACGCTTTTAACAACGAATCAGGCTCATATAATAAATAATAGATAATAATTAGGATGACAAATTGGTAGCACTCAGTTTCTGGTATGTCCTAGGCATACTGAAAATTGGGTCGTTACAATTTGGTATCAGAGCAGTTCGTTCCCAGTAGAGCCTGTGGAGTGGACTGACTATGCTTCATTGCATACTCTGCTTGTGTGTCTCATGTCGTTAGGGTATCTTTAAGATACATTTGGCATGAATGTCTATGAGTGCTCATTTTGGGAATGTTCGTACCTAACTTGAGATATTAAGACTGATCACCTTAATGTTGATTGTTTGTTGCGGATAAGACCTTAATGACTGTGAATAGGCATGGTTTAATCGAGTTCCAAACGACAAATTCGTGTAAGGCACAACTATTCTTATAGCTGTTATGATCTTCATGGCTATGGTTGTGTGAGATTTGGATGCTGTAAGGAACGGACCGATCTCTTCATCATGATGGCTTGAAGGAAATAGATCGATTGAAGAAGGATTCTTGCATCTGGTTGAAATTTTGAGGGCAAAATTTTCTTTTAGGAGGGTAGAATGTAACAACCCTAATTTTTTAGCACGCAAGATCTTTTCTGAATACACGGATTTCTCCGAAAGATCAGTAAAGGGAATACCTCTTCTGTATCATCAAGCATCTCAATCCTCATTGTCATTATATTATCTTTAACTCAGGACCTTAGTTGAGACAAGCTCGATAACGCGGTCACGAAGAACCTAGTTTTTGAACCGTATCGGTTAGGGGTTTTGATTCGGTTTTTCGTAAATAGTCTCAGTTTGACAAACTGGACTCGATTTATAAGAGGAGAGAGATAATAGTATAATATTATTATTATATTAGTATTAGAAAATGCTTGAATGATATTATAAGGTTACCTAGTCTGTTTTAGTTAAAAACAGAAAATCGGTTTAATCGGGTTTACGGTTTACTGGTGCAGCTTAGCACCAGCACTCTCTGATGACTTTAGCAATGCTAAGGCCTCATTATACATGTTCTATTCTCATAATAAATATGTTACTAGTGTCATTTATGCTAGTAGCTCAGAAAATAATTTTTAGAGATGTTTTTACGAGTGTTCCGATACACCTAGTTTTAGTAGTTGTACACCTGAGATATTTTAATATTATTTTAATCCACCTCCAATCCAACCAATCACAACTCACCTTACACCCCCAAGACCTCCAAGGCTGTCTCATTTCATCATTTTGGCCGAAAATAACAAGAGAGAAAAGAGAGAAACTTTCATGAACACTTAATCTTCAAAGCTTGATTTCTTCTGAACCAAAACTCAAATCAAAATTTCGATTTCACCAAAATGATCCTCTCTTCTTCCTCTACATAACCATGTAACTTATCAAGGCTGGAAATAAGGTTAGATGGCTGTCCCTTTCCTATTTAAATTCGGTTTTCAAGGAAAACCATGCAAAACGAAAACTCCTATACAGTTTTTCAAAATTATTTTTTAATTAACTATTTGTTTTAAATTTTAATTTGATTTAATTTTATTTTTCTTTTTAAATTTCAAATTATAACTAATAGTCAAAATTAAAACAAAAATATTTTTATTTCATTTTATTTAATTTTCAAATTCTTCCCCCTCTCATCTCTTTCTATTTATTTATTTATCTACTAGTACCCCTCTTCCATTCAAAAATTCGAACCCATTCTTCTCCTCTGTGTTCGAGTTCTTCTCTTCTCCTTCTTCTATTCTTCTCTTCTTCTACTCACATAAAGGAATCTCTATACTGTGACATAGAGGATTCCATATTTTCTTTTCTATTCTCTTCTTTTTTATATGAGCAGGAACAAGGATAAGAAAATTCTTGTTGAAGCTGACCCTGAACCTGAAAGGACTCTGAAAAGGAAACTAAGAGAAGCTAAAGCACAACCCTCTAGAGAGGACCTGACAGAAATTTTCGAAAGAGAATGAGACATGGCTGAACCTAATAACAATGGTAGAGATGCAAGGAAGATGCTTGGTGACTTTATTGCACCTTCTTCTAACTTCAATGGAAGAAGCATCTCAATTCCTGCAATTTGAGCAAACAATTTTGAGCTTAAGCCTCAATTGGTTTCTCTAATGCAGCAGAATTGCAAGTTTCATAGACTTCCAATGGAAGATCCTCATCAGTTTTTAGCTGAATTCTTGCAAATCTGTGACACTGTCAAGACCAATGGAGTTGATCCCGAGGTCTACAGGCTTATGCTTTTCCCTTTTGCTGTAAGAGATAGAGCTAAAACATGGTTGGATTCACAACCTAAGGAAAGCCTGAACTCTTGGGATAAGCTGGTCAGTGCTTTCCTGGCCAAATTCTTTTCTCCTCAAATGATGAGCAAGCTTAGAGTGGAAATCTAAACCTTCAGACAGAAGGAAGGAGAGTCCCTCTATGAAGCTTGGGAAAGATATAAGCAACTGATCAAAAGGTGTCCTACTGACATGCTTCCAGAATGGAGTATCATAAGTATATTCTATGATGGTCTGTCTGAGTTGTCAAAAATGTCATTGGACCATTCTGCAGGAGGATCTCTTCACGTGAAAACCCTTGCAGAAGCTCAGGAACTCATTGAAATGGTTGCAAATAACCAGTTCATGTACACCTCCGAGAGGAATCCTGTTAACAATGGGACGCCTCAGAAGAAGGGAGTTCTTGAAATTGATACTCTGAATGCCATATTGACTCAGAATAAAATATAGACTCAGCAAGTGAATATGATTTCTCAGAGTCTGAATGGATTGCAAGCTGCATCCAACAGTACTAAAGAGGCATCTTCTGAAGAAGAAGCTTATGATCCTGAGAACCCTGCAATAGTAGAGGTGAATTACATGGGATAACCCTATGGAAACACCTATAATCCTTCATGGAGAAATCATCCTAATCTCTCATGGAAGGATCAACAGAAGCCTGAACAAGGCTTCAATAATAATGGTCGAAGAAATAGGTTTAGCAATAGCAAGCCTTTTCCATCACCTTCTCAGCAACAGACAGAGAATTCTGAACAGAGCCATTATGGCCTGACAACTATAGTCTCTGATCTATCCAAAACCATACTAAATTTCATGAATGAAACAAGGTCCTCCATTAGAAATTTGGAGGCACAAGTGGGTCAGCTGAGTAAGAAGATTACTGAAACTCCTCCCAGTACTCTCCCAAGCAATACAGAAGAAAATCCCAAGAGAGAGTGCAAGGCCATAACCTTACTTGGTGTGGCCGAATGCCCAGAGGAGGAGGAGGACGTGAATCCCAGTGAGGAAGACTTCTTGGGACGTCCTCTGGACAGGAAGGAGTTCCTTTTTGAGGAACCAAAGGATTCTGAGGCTCATACAGAGACCCTAGAGATTCCATTGGACCTCCTTCTGCCATTCATGAGCTCTGATGAATACTCTTCCTCTGAAGAGGATGAAGACACCATTGCAGAGCAAGTTGCTAAGTATCTAAGAGCAATCATGAAGTTGAATGCCAGTTTATTTGGTAATGAGACTTGGGAGGATGAACCCCCCTTGCTCACCAATGAACTGAGTACACTAATGAGGCAGACATTGCCTCAGAAGAAATCGGATCCCGAGAAGTTCTTCATACCTTGTACCATAGGCACCATGACCTTTGAGAAAGCTCTGTGTGACCTTGGGTCAGGGATAAATCTCATGCCACTCTCTGTAATGGAGAAACTGGGAATCTTTGAGGTACAAGCTGCAAGAATCTCATTAGAGATGGCAGACAAATCAATGAAACAGGCCTATGGACTAGTAGAGGACGTGTTAGTAAAGGTTGAAGGCCTTTACATCCTTGCGGATTTCATAATCCTAGATACTGGGAAGGATGAGGATGAATCCATCATCCTTGGTAGACCCTTTCTAGCCACAGCAAAAGCTGTGATTAATGTTGACAGAGGAGAGTTGGTCTTTCAGTTGAATGAGGGCTACCTTGTATTTAAGACTCAAGGTTCTCCTTCTATAACCATGGAGAGGAAGCATGAAAAGCTTCTCTCAATACAGAGTCAAACAAAACCTCCACATTCAAACTCTAAGTTTGGTATTGGGAAGCCACAACCAAACTCTAAGTTCGGTGTTAAGAGGCCCCAACATTCCTCTAATTTTCTGTGAGGCTCCATGAGAGCTCACTGTCAAGCTGTTGACATTAAAGAAGCGCTTGTTGGGAGGCAACCCAATGCTATTTAATTATATCTATTTATTTTTTATTGCTATTTTATGTTTTCTTTAGGTTGATGATCATGTGAAGTCACAAAAACTACTGAAAAATCAAAAACAGAATGAAAAACAGCATTAAAAATAGCTCACCCTGGAGGAAGAGCTTACTGGCGTTTAAACGCCAGTAAGAAGCATCAAACTGATGTTTAACGCCAGAAAGAAGCATCAAGCTGGCGTTAAACGCCAAAACAAGCACCAGATTGGCGTTTAACGCCAGAACAGAGCATGGAATTGGCGTTTAACGCCAAGAATGGGAGAAACGCTTGCGTTAAATGTCAGAAACAAGCAGCAAGCTGGCGTTTAACACCAGACATGCATTCTAAGGGTGTTTTGCATGCTGGTGCACGAAATTACAATCACACTTTTGCAACTCCGCACAACTAACCAGCAAGTGCACTGGGTCGTCCAAGTAATACCTTACGTGAGTAAGGGTCGATCCCACGGAGATTGTCGGCTTGAAGCAAGCTATGGTTATCTTGTAACTCTTAGTCAGGATATCAATAATTCTCAGATTTAATTGTAAAAAGTAAAAGAACATGAAATAAATACTTGTTATGCAGTAATGAAGAATAGGTTGAGGCTTTGGAGATGCTTTGTCTTCTGAATCTCTGCTTTCCTACTATCTTCTTCTTCATGCACGCAAGGCTCCTTCCATGGCAAGCTTTATGTTGGGCATCACCGTTGTCAATGGCTACTTCCCGTCCTCTTAGTGAAAACGTTCCAAATGTGCTGTCACCGCACGGCTAATCATCTGTCGGTTCTCGATCATGCTGGAATAGGATCCATTGATCCTTTTGCGTCTGTCACACGCCCAACAATCGCTAGTTTGAAGCTCGTCACAGCCATCCCTTCCCAGATCCTACTCAGAATACCACATACAAGGTTTAGACGTTCCGGATCTCAGGAATGGCCGCCAATAATTCTAGCTTATACCACGAAGACTCTGATCTGAATCATGAGGCTAAGAGATATACATTCAATCTAAGGTAGAACGGAGGTGGTTGTCAGGTATGCATTCATAGGTGAGAATGATGATGAGTGTCACGGATCATCACATTCATCAGGTTGAGGTGCGAATGAATATCTTAGAATAGAAGCAAGCGTGATAGAATGGAAAACAATAGTAATTGCATTAATTCATGAATAACAGCAGAGCTCCTCACCCCCAACAATGGGGTTTAGAGACTCATGCCATAGAGAATACAATATGAAACGTGTAAAGTGTCATGAGGTACAAGATGAATCACTAAAAGTAGTTTTTATAGTGAACTGGTGACCTAGGGTTACAGAAAATGAGTAAGCTAGGATGTTTAGTGTAAAAATCCACTTCTGGGGCCCACTTGGTGTGTGCTTGGACTGAGCATTGAAGCTTTCATGTGTAGAGACTTTTCTTGGAGTTAAACGCCAGCTTTTGTGCCAGTTTGGGCATTTAACTCCAGTTTTTATGCCAGTTCCGGCGTTAAATGCCAGAATTCTTGAGCTGACTTGGAACGCCTATTTGGGCCATCAAATCTCTGGCAAAGTATGAACTATTATAAATTACTGGAACGCCCAAGATGTCTACTTTCCAACGCAATTGAGAGAGCGCCAATTGAGCTTCTGTAGCTCCAGAAAATCCACTTTGAGTGTAGGGAGGTCAGAATCCAACAGCATCTGCAATCATTTTTCAGCCTCTGAATCAGATTTTTGCTCAGGTCCCTCAATTTTAGCCAGAAAATACCTGAAATCACAGAAAAACACACAAACTCATAGTAAAGTCCAGAAAAGTGAATTTTAAATAAAAACTAATAAAAATATAACAAAAACTAATTAAAATATACTAAAAACATACTAAAAACAATGCCAAAAAGCGTATAAATTATCCGCTCATCACAACACCAAACTTAAATTGTTGCTTGTCCCCAAGCAACTGAAAATCAAATAGGATAAAAAGAAGAGAATATACAATGAATTCCAAAAATATCTATGAAGATCAGTATTAATTAGATGAGCGGGGCTTTCTTTTTGCTTTTGAACAGTTTTGGCATCTCACTTTATTCCTTGAAGTTCAGAATGATTGGCATCTAAAGGAACACAGAATCCAGATAGTGTTATTGATTCCCCTAGTTAAGTTTGTTGATTCTTTAACACAGCTACTTTATGAGTCTTGGCTGTGGCCCTAAGCACTTTGTTTTCCAGTATTACCACCAGATACATAAATGCCACAGACACATAACTGGGTGAACCTTTTCAGATTGTGACTCAGCTTTGCTAGAGTCCCCAATTAGAGGTGTCCAGGGTTCTTAAGCACACTCTTCATTTTTCTTTGGACCTCAACTTTAACCGCTCAGTCTCAAGTTTTCACTTGACACCTTCACGCCACAAGCACATGGTTAGGGACAGCTTGGTTTAGCCGCTTAGGCCAGGATTTTATTCCTGTGGGCCCTCCTATCCACTGATGCTCAAAGCCTTGGATCCTTTTTATCACCCTTGCCTTTTGGTTTAAAGGGGTATTGGTTTTTTCTGCTTGCTTTTCTTTTTCTTTCTTTTTCTTTTCTCTTTTTTTCTTTTTTTTCTCCTCTCCCCTTTTTTTTTTGCAAGCTTTTCACTGCTTTTTCTTGCTTTAAGAATCAATTTTATGATTTTTCAGGTCATCAGATAACATTTCTCCTTTTTCCATCATTCTTTCAAGAGCCAACAATTTTAACATTCATAAACAATCAACTTCAAAAATATGCACTATTCAAGCATTAATTCAGAAAACAATAGTATTGCCACCACATCAAAATAATTAAACTGTTTTAAAATTCAAAATTCATGTACTTCTTTTTCTTNAAAAATAAATATAAGCGCAGACCCATAATAATAGAAGACAGAAAATTAAAAGCAGAAGAATAAATGACTCTTAATAATAAAGGTTATCACAGAGTTAGGACTCAACAACCTTGATTTTGAGGAGTGGATGCTCCCTCAATCTGTGGGGTGCTTGGTCCTTCAAGGGAGAGCTTCTGGCACTTCAGCTCCTGTAGCTCACGCCCCTGCTTCTCCTGTTCCTTCAGCAGTTTGCAGAGCATGCAGTTTTGATTCTACTGTTCTTCCTTAAGTTGTTCCATAGCTTCTTGCAGCTTGGTAACAGATGCTTCTAGGCAGGTCCAGTAGTCAATTTCAGGAATTTCTGGGAGGAACTCCTGCGCCCTCCTTTTGATGGAGTTGTCTTGCACTTGTCCTTCCATTGACTTCTTGGTGATTGGGTGTTCGATTGGGATGAATTCATTTACTCCCATCCTCACCCCAGCATCTTTACATAGCAGAGAAATTAAGCTTGGGTAGGCCAGTTTGGCTTCAGTGGAGTTCTTGTTTGCAATTGTGTAAATCTCACAAGAAATCAGATGATGAATCTCCACTTCTTTTCCAAGCATAATACAATGAATCATCACTGCTCTTTTGGCAGTGACCTCAGAGTGGTTGGTAGTGGGCAATATAGAACACCCAATGAAGTCCAACCAGCCTCTTGCAACTGGTTTGAGATCTCCCCTCTTGAGTTGGTTTGGGACACCTTTTGAATTGGTTATCCACTTAGTTCTAGGGAGGCATATGTCCTGTAGAACTTGATCCAACCCCTTATCTACTCTCACCATTCTCCTATTAAAGGATTCTGGATTGGTGCACGAAATTGTGATCTCCAGGCTCGAACAAATCCTGGTAATGGCTCCAAAGCTTGGTGCTCTGATCTTAATTNCTCTCTTCTTCCTCTACATAACCATGTAACTTATCAAGGCTGGAAATAAGGTTAGATGGCTGTCCCTTTCCCATTTAAATTTGGTTTTCAAAGAAAACCATGCAAAACATGTGTTTTCTTGATGTTCTTCCTTAGGAATCATGCTTAAATTGACTTGAGGGCCAAGAAATGTTAATTTCCAGCAAGTATAAGGTGAGATATCTCTTCCTAACATGCTGAGTGAGATTTGGTCAGTTGAGAGTTTTTGGATTTAAAGTTGTTCTTGATGTGATTTAGGAGGAAAAAGTGCTTAAGGACCACCTGAAAGTTTAACCGAATTAGGAGCAGCAAAACTAGGTAGGGTGTCACGAAATTAATCTTGATTATTTGTGTTTGAGTTGTGTGAATGTTGTATTATTTGGATGTGCTAAAAATTGGTTGCATATATGATGGATTCTTGGTGAAAATTTGGTGAAATTTTGATGAAATTTTATGAAATTCAAGCTTTAAAGTTCATGTTCTTGGGCAGCTGGAAAAACGAAACCCTAAGCTTAAATTGAGGTTCAATATGTGTTGAAATCATGTAGAAAAGATGGGGTTTTAGTGGCTGCTAATTTATTATGAATTATGGTAAAAATTGGTTGCTGAAAAGACTAAAAAACGGGTAAAAACAGAGAAAGAATCTGAAGAATTTATGAAGAACATGAAGAACACTTTGAGTGTGATGAAGAACAATGAAGAACACCTTTTTGATTCATAAAAGGGCAAGGAAGTAATTAATTTGGTGTTTGGGGGGTTATTTTGTAATTTTCAAAAGTTAGGGTGGTAAAAGTAGAAATATTAAAAGTTACGGGTGGTAAAAAGTGAATTTTAAAGGTTAAAGGTTAAAGTAAAGTTAATTTTCGAAAAATTAATAATAAAATAATAAATAATGATAAAATATTAAATAATAATATTTAATTAAAAATAATATTTTAATAAAAATAATAAAATAATGCGGAAAAGGCAGTTTTCTGTAAAAGCTTTAGAAAGACAACTTTAAGCACAGAATCTCATAATTACCTTCATAAAACACTTAGGGAGTGGTAATAACATGATAGTGAGGCAAAGATAAAGAAAAGATAAAAAGTTGAAGAAAAGATAAAAATAAAAAAAAAAGTCTGTAAAGTTTTAATGACAGAAAAATAGACAGAGACTAGTGAACGAACTAGGGCAACATAGCTAGTCCTGGAATTTACGAATAGGGTTAGGAATTATATGAAAACTTAAACTGTTTCAGTATAGACTTAATGAACCTATACTTGGGACAAGCGAACTATTCATACCGAAATTTACATAAACTTTAAATACGTACGTTATGCAGAGAAATCAGAGCAGAGTAGAGAAATACAGAGAACAGAGTAACCAGAGTAAAGTAAAGAGATAAAGAGAAAAAGAGTAATATAGATACAGATGAAAAGAGTAATCAGAGAAGAGAAAAGAGATGCAGAGAACAGAGTAATTAAAACAGAGTAAAGAGATACAGAGAAAGAAAGAGGTACTGCATAAGAATGTGAAGGTGGTGATGAATAATGAGAATGATAATGAATGATGATAATGAGAATGATTATGTGATGATCTGCTGCGTGAAGGCAGTCAGATAAGATGGTGGTACGACCACTTAGAGTGCTTTCCTGGGATACTTAGTTATAATGCTATTCTGTAAGTCAGAGAACTCTTACAGAGGTATCGAGAACACACGACTAGCATATACTCCTGTAAGTCAAAGGACTCTTATAGTAAGAGTGTGTGTATGCTCCTGTAAGTCAAAGGACTCTTACAGAGAGTGTGTTGGGCAGATATAAGTTAACTAGCTCTGCCATGCAAGTCAAAGGACTCTTGCAGTGGTTTGCCTCACAAGTCAAAGGACACTTGCGAGGGGCATTGCCAACAGGGAAGCCTTACCTGGTCAAAGGACTCCGGGTAACGTCGGGAGCAGGTATGTAACCGACAAATGAGCTCATTACCTGCGCTAGGGCTAGACATGCATCATATTTGGTTGCGCATTTCCTCTGTTATGATTGTTGTTTGAATGTATGCCTTCTTTGTTTTCATTCTATTCTTTGTGTCTGTGTTTTGTTTTCTTGTATTCTTTTGTTTGTGTTTTGCTTTCTGTTTTCTTTATTTTCTCTATTTATCTGTTTTTTCTGTCTACTGCTTCTCGGTATTCTGCTATTTATCTGCTAAACA
>NC_029789.2:70489999-70499363 GCF_000816755.2 Arachis ipaensis | reverse complement strand
GAGTTTTGAAGACTTAGAGCGTACTTTCCCTCGCTTTAGTAGTGTAGAGGGAATAGGTGAGTATAGAGTCTAGACTAGCCTAGGTGCCAGCTTAGGGACTTCTTGAACAGGTCAGGGCCTGGGATGTTGTATGTATATATATGTATTTAGTTATTATCTAGCTATATCTAGGATTGTTCTAACTAAATGTCTATACTCTAGTAAAGGCTGGATCACTAAATGTTGTTAGCTGCTTGTGATGTATTTATGTGTGGTTGCTTATAACTGTTTTATCTGTTATTATTTTTGAATTGATTATAAATAATTCTGTTTATCAAACCAAATATTTTCAAGAAAAAAGTACCTCGCTAACTAACTACGCTTTTAACAACGAATCAGGCTCATATAATAAATAATAGATAATAATTAGGATGACAAATTGGTAGCACTCAGTTTCTGGTATGTCCTAGGCGTATTGAAAATTGGGTCGTTACGTTACTTTGTTTTCTCTTAATGCATTGAGGAATTTCATGTTCATTGTGGTTAATTGCTTGATTGTTGTTAATTGCTTGTCTTAGATAGCTTGAATTCAAATTCTCTTCTCAATTCCACAATGTCTTTCATTATTGCTCACCAAATGTTTGAGAAAATGCCAACTATAGCTATGGAGTAAAATTTCACTCTTGGCTTAGGGGTTGGATAATTGGAAACACTTGAATTGTCAAAGCCTTTTGTTGATTGATAATTGGAAATTGCTAATTGATTTGAATGACACTAAATCTAGTTCTTCCTTAGGATTATACTAGGACTTGTGGACTCAAATTGATTATTTCCACTTGACTTTCCTTCATAGTTAGAGGTTAACTAAGTGGAGCAATAACCAATTCTTATCACAATTGTTGGAGGCAATGAGGATAGGAATTCCAATTCCCAATCCTAGCCAAGGCTTTTACATTGATTGATTGTCATTCACTCTTGTTATTTGTTCATTGCTTTTTTGCAAGCTTGTTTACATTTCTCGTATTCAACCTCAAACACCAAGAGAACTCCTAACCAATGATGTGCATCTTAGGGCAACTCCTAGGGAGAACGACTTGGGACTAATACTCTCGGTTATTGATTTTGAATTGTGGACACACATTTTCTATGTTTGATGCGTTATAGCTTGTTGGTTTAGACTATACTCATGACATAATCCTATTGGGAAATTCTATACTGACAAAATATCGCTCATCAAAATGGCGCCGTTGCTGGGGAGTTGCATATGTGTGCCATGTTACTGGTTAGTGTAAATATGTGGATATGTGAATACTTGCATTTTTATTGATTGTTTGCTAGTTCAATTGTTAGTTAGGATTAACCTTTGTTTAGTGCATCTTGATGTCATGAGCTTTATGCTTCTTTCATTGAATGATGCGTTCACTACCAGATCCTAGCTTAGCCCCTTTTGATCCGGAAATTAAGAGAACTATCTCACATCTTAGGCAATCTCAGAGACGGTTAGCCTTTGAAGGTGATGAAAGGGTTCCTACCAATTCACCAACCTTATCCAAGGTTGAATCGGAAACGTCATTTGAGGAGGAAACCATCTATTCTTCCATCCGTACTACTAATACGTCTTCTATTGATCTAGGTAGCAAAACTATGGCCACTCCAAGGAGAGTCACTCTTAAGGAACCCGGTGCTCCGGACTTTATTCTTCAATCGCTTCAAGTGCATCATCTGGAGTTAAATGCTAATTTTGAGCTCAAGACCACCTTGATTAATCTTCTACCCAAGTTTCATGGACTCTCCGCCCAAGATCCTATTAGATACCTTAGAGACTTTCTAGGTGTATGTTCAACAACTAGGCGGGAGGGTTCCGATGAGGTTGCTATTTGGCTATTTGCCTTCCCATTTTCACTTGAGCGAAGAGCCAAAGAGTGGTTCTACACTTTGCCCGATGAGATTGTTAGTGATTGGAATTTGCTTCGAAGGGAGTTTTTAGATAAATTCTTTCCTCCGGAGGTGACGGATAGATTGAGGAAAGAAATTTCATGCATTGTCCAAGGTGAAATGGAAACTCTATATGAGTATTGGGAACGATTTCGGAGGCTTCTTGACTCATGCCCCTACCATATGATCGACATTCTAATGTTGATTAGCTATTTTTGCCAAGGAATGAAACCACAAGACAAGATCCTCTTGCATGCCTCAAGCAATGGTTCCTTGAGAAAGTATAAAACGGCGGAGGAGGCATGGCAATTGATCACCGATTTGGCCGAGTCCACTAAACACGCTAGACAAAGAAACAACCATCCAAGAGCTATAAATGAAGTTTCTACTAGTGGTGAGACTGTCGCCCTTACCCAAACCTTGGGAGAAATGACAAATATTCTCAAGCAACTCCATCTCAATCAACAACAACCTCCACCTCCTCAACCACAACAAAGTCAACAGTTGGTCTCCCCCCCCCAAAGAGTGTGCAGAATTTGCTCTTGTTACACCCATTACACCGATGAATGCCCCAAACCTCCAAGATGATAATACCTTGGTGGCTACTAATGCCTACTACAATCGCCCAAACAAATGTTATCACCAACAAGGAGGCAACTATAATCAAGAGGGTACTTTTAACTAAGGTTGGCAAGACAACTCCAACCAAGGATGGAGGGATAACTATAATCAAGGAGGAAGGGACAACGGTGGAAACTAAAGGTGGAAGGACAACGGTGGGAACCAAGTGTGGAGGGACATCTATAATCAAGGAGGAAGGGACAACGGTGGGAACCAAAAATGGAACAACAATAACCAACAAAACTGGTACCAACAAAACCCTCCATACCAAAACCAAAGCCAAGGTAGGGCCTACTAAACCTAGCAAGCACTTCATCAAAGGCAAGCCCCTCAATCCAACCAACCACAAGCCCCCTAAATTACTTACCCTTCTTCTTCTCCCTTCAACCAAGATGAGATCCGTTCTCTCATTCAATGACAAAAAGAATTTCAAGCCTCGATTAACTCTAGCATCAATGGTCTTGTATCTACCATCCAAGCCCTTATTTCTCGTATGGATTCAACCTCTAGCTCTAATGTTCAACCCTCAAGCTCTAGTGCCTTACCTTCTTAACCCCTACCTAACCCTAAGGGTGGCATCAATGCCATCACCTTGAGGTCCGGTACCAAATTGCAAGAGAGAAGTCATGAAGAGCCAAGTCCAATAGAGGTCACTCAAGATGAGGATGTGGTTGAGTTAGAAGAAGTCGAAGAGGAGGATGAAGCCCAAGAGGTAGTTGAAGAAGTGATTGCTCAACTAAGGGGTGGAATTCCTAAGGATGGAAATGTCTTGCAGGAAGCTACTCCAATTCCATTTCCCACATTGGCAAGGAAGACCAAGAAGCAAGTTGATTTGGATCCCAAAATGTTAGAGATATTCAAGAAAGTTGAGGTAACCATTCCTCTCTTTGATGCTATGCACCAAGTAACTAAATTTTCCAAGTTTCTAAAGGACCTATGCATGAACAATGAGAAGCTTAATGATTTAGAAACTATTCCATTGGGAAGCTCAATCTCCACTTTAACGGATGATGTGCCGGAGAAGTGTGGTGACCTTGGCCCTTGCCTAGTAACTTGCACCAAAGATGGGGTACAATTTGTCGACTGTATGTGTGGTCTCGGTGCTTGCGTGAGCATCATGCCTTTGTTCATTTATGAGGTCTTAAAGCTTCCACCATTGAAACAGTCGGCCGCCCAGTTTGTTTTGGCGGACAAAAGCATAATTTTTGTAGTTGGTATTGCGGAGGATGTTCTACTGAGTATAAAGGGGTTAGTACTCCTGATTGATTTTCATATTCTTAAGATGCCCCCTAGTGATTCTGGGAGGACCTCATCTATCTTGCTTGGGAGGCCGTTCTTGAAGACCTCCCGGTTCAAATTAGATGCGTTTTCGGGTACCTACTCGTTTGAGATCGATTGAAGAGAAGTGAGCTTTAATCTTGATGAAGCCATGAGACACCCACCAGAGGACCATTCTATCTTCCGGTGTGATATGATTGATAATGTTGTGGCCAAAATTCACCAAGATGTGGGGAGTTCCCATGTATGATTCAAGACCCAAGTGTAGGGAGTTCCCATGTATGTGAAGAAGATGCCTTATCACCTCCGGTGATACCGGAAGACAAGGTGCCAAGTCATGAACAAAGTACAGATTTGAAGCCACTCCCATCCCACCTAAAATATGCCTTCCTTGAAGATGACCAAAAGCTCCCGGTAATTGTTGTAAGGGAGCTCTCCTCCCACCAAGAGGAGAAGTTGCTTAATATCTTGAGGAGGAACAAAAAGGCTATTGGGTGGAGCTTGGCGAACTTAGTTGGCATTAGCCCCCAAGTATGTGAACACCGAATTTTCCTAGAATAAGGAGCCAAACCCGTTCGACAACCTCAAAGGCATCTAAATCCTACCATTCTAGAGGTTGTGAAGAATGAGGTCACCCGGTTATTAGATGCGGACATTATTTATCCGATTTCGGATAGTGAGTGGATGTGCCCCATCCAAGTGGTTCCAAAGAAATCTGGTGTTACTACAATCAAGAATGAGAGTGGGGAGCTTATAGCTACAAGAGTCCAAAACTCATGGAGGGTGTGTATTGACTATCGGCGATTAAACTTAGCCACTAGGAAGGATCACTTTCCATTGCTATTCATCGATCAAATGCTTGATTGCCTATGCGGTAAATCTCATTACTATTTCTTAGATGGCTATTCGGGTTATTTTCAAATCCACATTGCTCTGGAAGATCAAGAGAAAACCACCTTCACATGCCCTTTCGGAACGTATGTGTATAAAAGAATGCCGTTTGGCTTGTGCAACGCACTGGCTACGTTCCAAAGGTGTATGATGAGTATATTTGCAGATCTTTTGGAGCATTGCATGGAGGTGTTCATGGACAATTTTAGTGTCTATGGGGATTCCTTTGATCTTTGTCTAGACAATCTTGGAAAAGTATTAGAGAGGTGTACTAAATCAAACCTTGTGTTAAATTTTGACAAATGCCATTTTATGATTAGACAAGGTATTGTTTTAGGGCACATTGTCTCTAATAATGGGATTTCTGTTGATCCAGCAAAGGTCAATGTTATTTCTAGTTTGTCTTACCCCTCTTCTGTGAGGGAAGTCCGTGCGTTTCTTGGACATGCAAGTTTTTACCAGCGATTCATTAAGGACTTTAGTAAGGTTGTACTACCTCTCTCTCGATTGTTGCAAAAGGATATGGAATTTGATATGAGTGAAGAGTGCATGGAGGCATTTGACAAGCTAAAGATCGCTTTGACCCAAGCTCCAATAGTAAGAGGGCCGGACTAGACTAGACAATTCGAAATCATGTGTGACACCTCAAACTATGCAGTGGGAGCGGCGCTAGCTCAGCGCGAGGGTAAAATTTCTTATGTCATTGCCTATGCGTCTAAGACTTTAGATGGAGCGCAGTCCAATTATACTACCACCGAGAAGGAATTGTTAGCTATTGTCTTTGCCTTGGATAAATTCTGGGCTTATTTACTTGGCTCTAAGGTGGTAGTATACTCGGATCATGCGGCTTTGAAATATTAGTTGGCCAAAAAGGAATCGAAACCAAGGTTGATCCGATGGGTGTTACTATTGCAAGAATTTTATCTTAAAATCAAAGATAGGAGTGGTTCGCAAAACTTAGTGGTGGACCACTTGAGTCGCCTTGAGCACATAAAGGGTGATCCCACTCCTATCAATGATACATTTCCTCTTAAGGGCTTGCTAGCAATATCCGAGGTGATCCCTTGGTATGCACCTATTGCCAGTCACTTGGTTGCTCACCCCATTCCTCCCAATTTTTCTCAACATCAAAAGGATAAGCTCAAAAGCAAATCCAAATATTATGTATGGGATGACCCATACTTATGGAGATGTGGTACCGAACAAGTAATTAGATGGTGTATTCCCCAATCCGAATTTCAGCCAATCTTGGAGGCTTGCCACTCTTCCGAGGGTGATGGCCATTTTGGTCTTCAAAGGACGGTGATGAGCGGATAATTTATACGCTTTTTGGCATTATTTTTACATAGTTTTTAGTATAATTTAGTTAGTATTTAATATAATTTCATTAGTTTTTAAATAAAAATCACATTTCTGGACTTTACTAGGAGTTTGTGTGTTTTTCTATGATTTCAGGTAATTTCTGGCTAAAATTGAGGGACTTAAGCAAAAATCTGATTCAGAGGCTGAAGAAGGACTGCAGATGCTGTTGGATTCTGACCTCCCTGCACTCGAAGTCAATTTTTTGGAGCTACAGAAATCCAATTGGCGCGCTCTCAATTGCGTTGGAAAGTAGACATCCAGGGCTTTCCAGCAATATATAATAGTTTATACTTTACTCGAGTTTTGATGATGGAAACTGGTGTTCAAACGCCAACTTCCTGCCCTATTCTAGAGTTAAACGCCAGAAACAGGTTGCAAATCAGAGTTAAATACCAGAAATAGGCTACAACCTGGCGTTTAACTCCAAAAAGAGTTTCTACACATGAAAGCTCAATGCTCAGCCCAAGCACACACGAAGTGGGCCCGGAAGTGGATTTCTACATCATTTACTTATCTTATGTAACCCTAGCTACTAGTTTAGTATAAAAATTACTTTTAGTGATTTATTTTACATCTTTTGACCATCCTTGATCAGGGATCAGTCTTTTTCCCTATTTTCGAATTCATATGCCATTTGGGGAGGTTGGCCATTCGGCCATGCCTATACCTTGTTCTTATGTATTTTCAACGGTAGAGTTTCTACACACCATAGATTAAGGTGTGGAGCTCTGCTGTTCCTCATGAATTAATGCAAAGTACTATTGTTTTTCTATTCAACTCAAGCCTATTTCTTCTCTAAGATATTCATTCGCACACAAGAACATGATCAATGTGATGATTATGTGACACTCATCACCATTCTCACTTATGAACGCGTGCCTGACAAACACTTCCGTTCTACATGAAAGCAAGCTTGAATGCATATCTCTTAGCCTCCTGATTTATGATCAGAGTCTTCGTGGTATAGGCTAGAATTATTGGCGGCCATTCTTGAGATCCGGAAAATCTAAACTTGTCTGTGGTATTCCGAGTAGGATCTTAGAAGGGATGGCTGTGACGAGCTTCAAACTCGTGAGTGCTGGGCGTAGTGACAGACGCAAAAGGATCACTAGATCCTATTCCAGCATGTTCGAGAACTGACAGATGATTAGCCGTGCGGTGACAGCGCATTTGGACCATTTTCATTGAGAGGACGGGATGTAGCCATTAACAATGGTGATGCCCAACATACAGCTTGCCACGGAAAGGAGTATGAATGATTGGATGAAGACAGTAGGAAAGCAGAGGTTCAGAAAGAACAAAAGCATCCCCATATGCTTATCTGAAATTCTCACCAATGAATTGCATAAGTATCTCTATCCCATTTTATATTTTAATTATATTTTAACTATCAATTCACCATAACCATTTGAATCCACCTGACTGAGATTTGCAAGATGACCATAGCTTGCTTCAAGCCGACAATCTCCGTAGGATCGACCCCTACTCATGTAAGGTTTATTACTTGGACGACCCAGTGCACTTGCTGGTTAGTTGTGAGAAGTTGTGAAAAAGAACTAAGATTATGAACGTATGTATTAAGTTTTTGGCGCCGTTACCAAGGACGAACAATCACGATTTCATGCACCAAGTTTTTGGCACCGTTGCCGGGGATTGTTCGAGTTTGGACAACTGACGGTTCATCTTGTTGCTCAGATTAGGTAATTTTATTTTAATTTTAAGCTTTTTGTTTTTATTTTTATTTTCGAAAAAAACTTTAAAAAAATAAAAAAATTTTGAAAATAAATTATTCTATAACTTCAGAATTTTTAAGAATGAATTCTAGAGTTTCATGATGATCTGTTGAAGTCTGGCTGGCTGTGAAGCCATGTCTTATCTTTTGGACCGAGGTTTCAACTCATCATCACAAGAGCTTTTTTGATTCTCATCAATTCACCTGTTGTATACCTGATTTGTATCTTAAAGCTTGGCTGGCCATTGGCCATGTCTAGTGTTTTGGACCGGAACTTTCACTGAAAGCTTGGCTGGCTTGTAAGCCATGTCTAATTCCTGGACCGGAGCTTTAGACTAACATTGCATGATTCCTGGAATTCTCATTAGAAATTTTGAAATCCTTATTTTTCTTTTTCCAACTAATTTTCAAAAAATCAAAAAAAAATTTACAAAATCATAAAAACCAAAAATATTTTGTGTTTCTTGTTTGAGTCTAGTGTCAAGTTTTAAGTTTGGTGTCCATTGCATGTTTGTAAATTTTTCTTAATTTTCGAAAATTCATCATATGTTCTTCATGATCTTCAAGTTGTTCTTGATGATCTTATTTGTTTTGATCTTTGCATTTTCTTGTTGTGCATCTTTTCTTATTTCTCATATGCATTTTCAATTTGTTAGTGTCTCAACATAAAAAATTTTTAAGTTTGGTGTCTTGAATGCTTTTCTTTTCTTAAAAAATTTCAAAAACATGTTCTTGATGTTCATCTTGACATTCAAAGTGTTCTTGCATATTTTTCTTGTTTTGATTCATAATTTTTATGTCTTGTATCTTTTTTTGTATTTTTCTCTCTTCTCATTAAAAATTCAAAAATCAAAAAAATATCTTTCCCTTATTCTTCTCATAAATTTCGGATATTTGAGTTGACTTTTTCAAAAATTTTTCAAAATTTAGTTGTTTCTTATGAGTCAAATCAAATTTTCAATTTAAAAATTCTATCTTTTTCAAATCATTTTCAAAAATCAAATCTTTTTCATTTTTCTTTCATATTTTCGAAAATTCAAATTGATTTTCAAAAGTATTTTTCTTATTTTATTCCATTTTCAAAATCTTTACTAACAATTAATGTGATTGATTCAAAAAATTTTTTAGTTTGTTACTTACCTATTAAGAAAAGGTTCAATCTTTAAATTTTAGAATCATATCTTTTAGTTTCTTGTTAGTCAAGTAATCAATTTCAATTTTCAAAATCAAATCTTTTTAATTTCCAATTCAAATCTTTTTCAAAATGATTTTCAATCATATCTTTTTCAATTCAATCATATCTTTTTTAAAATCAATTTCAAAATCTTTTCTAACTTCTCACCCTTTCAAATTTGATTTTCAAATCTTTTTCAATTAACTACTTGGCTTTTTGGTTTATTTTTAAAAGTTTTCTATTTCAATCATATCTTTTTCAAAACCACCTAACTAATTTTCTCTCTCTAATTTTCGAAAACTCCTATACAGTTTTTCAAAATTATTTTTTAATTAACTATTTGTTTTAAATTTTAATTTGATTTAATTTTATTTTTCTTTTTAAATTTCAAA
>NC_029789.2:70479034-70479999 GCF_000816755.2 Arachis ipaensis | reverse complement strand
GCAAAGCTCTAAGTTTGGTGTGCTTATCCGTGATCACTAAGATCATGGCCCCTAAAGGAAAACAACCCACTCCAAGAGGAGAAAGGGCGTGATTTAAAGGAACTGAAGCGCCAGAAATTTTCTCTTAAAGGACCAAGCACCTCACAGACTAGAGGAACATCCACTTCCCAAACCTCAAGGTTGTTGAGTTCTAATCTTAGCCTTAACTCTGTGATAACTGTTCTTATTTTAAATTTTACCTTAGGAGTCATATAGTAGTAATTAGTATCTATTTTGATTTTATCTCCAATTAAGCTATAGTTTATTTTTCTCATCATCAGCAAACCTGAATAAAGTAGTAGATCTTTTGAATAAGAAGCAATAAAATTTCGAGTTTTAATTCTAATTAGTTAAATGTGGTGGCAATGCTTTCTGTCTTCTGAATGAATGCTTGAACAGTGCATATATCTTTTGAATTTGTTGTTTAAGACTGTTAGATATGTTGGCTCTTGAAAGAATGATGAACATGAGACATGTTATTGAGAATCTGAAAAATCATAAAAATGATTCTTGAAGCAAGAAAAAGCAGCAAAGAACAAAGCTTGCAGAAAAAAAAAAAAAAAAAAAAAGAAAAAAAAGAGAAAAAAACAAAAACCCAAAAAGAAAATGAAAAGAAAAAATTAGAAAAAGAAAGAAATAAAAAGGGAACAAAATGCCCCAAAGTGAAGCAATAAAGATCAATGCATAAGTGTTGTGAAATGAAAATAAAATGCATGGGTATGTGAAAAAGTGAAAAATGGGTAGTTAGGTTAGCTTTAAAGTTGTATAGGATGTCATAAGTTAGGTGGGAAGTTTAAGCCTATCAAAGATTCAAATCTCAAGTCCACTTGATCAAATATGCATCCTACCTTGACCCTAGCCCCATTACAACCTAAAGAAAAGACCTCATGATACTTGTATGCATGCATGAAATAAATGTCGATTGT
>NC_029789.2:70468710-70470596 GCF_000816755.2 Arachis ipaensis | reverse complement strand
GAGTAGGATTCAAGGATTGAATGACTGTGACGAGCTTCAAACTCCTGAAGGCTGGGCGTTAGTGACAGATGCAAAAGGATAGTAAATCCTATTCCAACCGGATCGAGAACCAACCGGTGATTAGCCGTGCTGTGACAGAGCGCGTGAGCGTAGTTTTCACTGGAAGGATGGATGGTAGCCATTGACAACGGTGATCCAGCAACACACAGCTTGCCATAGGAGGACGTGCGTGCGTGAATCAGAAGACAGAGGAAAGCAGAGATTCAGAAGACAAAGCATCTCCAAAACTCCAACATATTCTCCATTACTACACAACAAGTAACTTTTAATTTATGCTCTACTGGTTATTCATAATTCAACTGATAAACATAATTGACTTCCTGACTAAGATTTACAAGATAACCATAGATTGCTTCAAACCAACAATCTCTGTGGGATTCGACCCTTACTCACGTAAGGTATTACTTGGACGACCCAGTGCACTTGCTGGTTAGTTGTGCGAAGTTGTAAGAGAGTAATGTGAACAGTAACATTACAATTTCGTGCACCACAAGCTCAATAACGCAGTCACGAAGAATCTAGTTTTTGAACCGTATCGGTTAGGAGTTTTGATTTGGTTTTTCGTAAATAGTTTCAGTTTGACAAATCGGACCCGATTTATGAGAGAAGAGAGATAATAGGATGATATTATCATCATATTAGTATTAGAGGCTTCTTGAATGATATTATAAGGTTACCTGGTCTGTTTTAGTTAAAAATAGGAAATCAGTTTAACCGGGTTTAGGTTTTACTGGTGCAGCTTAGCACTAGCACTCTCTGATAACGTTAGCAATGCTAAGGCCTCATCATACATGTTCTATTCTCATAATAAATATGTTACTAGTGTCATTTATGCTAGTAGCTCAGATAATAATTCTTAGTGATATTTTTACAAGTGTTCCGATACACCTAGTTTTAGTAGTTGTACACTAGAAATATTTTAATATTATTTTAACCCACATCCAAGCCAACCAATCACAACTCACCTTACACCCCCAAGACCTCCAAGTCTGTCTCATTTCATCATTTTGGCCGAAAATAACAAGAGAGAAAAGAGAGAAACTTTCATGAACACTTAATCTTCAAAGCTTGATTTCTTCTGAACCAAAACTCAAATCAAAACTCCGATTTCACCAAAATGATCCTCTCTTCTTCCACTACATAACCATGTAACTTATCAAGGATGGAAATAAGGTGAGATGGCTGTCTCCCTCCTATTTCAATTCGGTTTTCAAGGAAAACCATGCAAAACATGTGTTTTCTTGATGTTTTTCCTTAGGAATCATGCTTAACTTGACTTGAGGGCCAAGAAACGTGAATTTACAGCAAGTATAAGGTGAGATATCTCTTCCTAACATACTGAGTGAGATTTGGTCAATTGAGAGTTTTTGGATTTAAAGTTGTTCTTGATGTGATTTAGGAGGAAAAAGTGCTTAAGGACCACCTGAAAGTTTAACCGAATTAGGAGCAGCAAAACCAGGTAGAGTGTCATGAAATTAATCTTGATTATTTGTGTTTGATTTGTGTGAATGTTGTATAAATTGGCTGTGCTAAAAATTGGTTGCATATATGATTGATTCTTGGTGAAAATTTGGTGAAATTTTGATGAAATTTGATGAAATTCAAGCTTTAAAGTTCATGTTCTTGGAGCAGCTAGAAAAATGAAAACCTAGGCTTAAATTGAGGTTCAATTTGTTTTAAAATTATGTGGAAAAGATGGGGTTTTGGTGGCTGCTAATTTATTATGAATTTTGGTAAAAATCGGTTACTGAAAAGACTGAAAAATGGGTAAAAATAGAGAAAGAATATGAAGAATTTATAAAGAACATGAAGAACACTTTGAGTAT
>NC_029789.2:70431050-70468620 GCF_000816755.2 Arachis ipaensis | reverse complement strand
GTGAGGCAAAGATAAATGAAAGATAAAAAGTTAAAGAAAAGATAAACACCAAAGAAAAGTCTGTAAAGTTTTAATGACAGGAAAACAGACAGAGATTAGTAAACGAACTAGGAGCAACATAGTTAGTTCTTGAGTTGCACCCAGGGTTAGGTATAATATGAAAAGTTAAATTCTTTCAGTATAGACTTAATGAACCTATACTTGGGACAGGCTAACTATTCTTATCGAAATTTACATAAGCTTTAAATACATATGTTATGAAGAGAAATCAAAGCAGAGTAAAGAAACACAGAGAACAGAGTAACCAGAGAAAAGTAAAGAGATACAGAGAAAAGAGTGATCAGAGCAGAGTAAAAAGACAAAGAGAAAAGAGTAATGTGATAAAGATAAATGGTTTGAGTTACGATGTTGTAAAAGTAAAAGCTGTAAGGTTTGTATAGTATGATTGAACAGAGAAAGAAAGAGGTACTGCATAAGAATGTGAAAGTGGTGATTAATAATGCTAATGATAATGAATGATGATAATGAGAATGATTATATGATGATCTGCTGCGTGAAGGCAGTCAGATAGATGGTGGTACGACCACTGAGAGTGCTTTCCTGGGATACTTGGCTATAATGCTATTCTGTAAGTCAGAGGACTCTTACAGAGGTATCGAGAACACACGACTAGCATATACTCCTGTAAGTCAAAGGACTTTTACAATAAGAGTGTGTGTGTAAGCTCCTGTAAGTCAAAGGACTCTTACAGTGAGAGCGTGTGTATGCTCCTGTAAGTCAAAGGACTCCTACAGAGAGTGTGTTGGGCAGATATAAGTTAACTAGCTCCGCCATGCAAGTCAAAGGACTCTTGCCGTGGTTTGCCTCACAAGTCAAAGGACTCTTGCGAGGGACATTGCCAACAGGAAAGCCTTACCTGGTCAGAGGACTCCGGGTAACGTCGGGAGCGGGTATGTAACCGACAAATGAGCTCATTACCTGCACTAGGGCTAGACATGCATCATATTTGGTTGCGTATTTCCTCTGTTATGATTGTTGTTTGAATGTATGCCTTCTTTGTTTTTATTCTATTCTCTGTGTCTGTGTTTTGTTTTCTTGTATTCTTTTGTTTGTGTTTTGCTTTCTGTTTTCTTTATTTTCTCTATTTATCTGTTTCTTCTGTCTACTGCTTCTCGGTATTCTTCTATTTATCTGCTAAACAACACAGAATTAATGAACGTAACTAATAACCCCGACCCTACTAAGAACTCCCCAGTTCTTACCCCTTCTCTCTCCCTTTCCCCTTCAGATGGAAGCATGAGTACCATTCCGTAGTTCGCTGACGATCGCTCACAAAAAGGATTCCACTCTAAATAGTCTTCTGAGTCTAGAGTGAACTCCGTTACCTATTTATATGTATATACTATGAGGCCAGCCAACGTCTGCATCCTGCTTTTCTACAAACTTTAGCCTAAGTCCTCCGTACGATGTTGCTCTTTGATGACATATGATCATGCAGAGGAGTAGCAGATGATGTTCTACCTTTTGGTGACGTTCCACCTGACTTGAGTTTTGAAGACTTAGAGCGTACTTTCCCTCGCTTTAGTAGTTTAGAGGGAATAGGTGAGTATAGAGTCTAGACTAGCCTGGGTGCCAGCTTAGGGACTTCTTGAACAGGTCAGGGCCTGGGATGTTGTATGTATATATATGTATATAGTTATTATCTAGCTATATCTAGGGGTGTTCTAACTAAAAGTCTATACTCTAATAAAGGCTGGATCACTAAATGTTGTTAGCTGCTTGTGATGTATTTATGTGTGGTTGCTTATAAATGTTTTATCTGTTATTATTTGTGAATTGATTATGAATGATTCTGTTTTTAATTCAAACGTTTTCCAAAAAAAAGTACCTCGCTAACTAACTACGCTTTTAACAATGAATCAGGCTCATATAATAAATAATAGATAATAATTAGGATGACAAATTGGTAGCACTCAGTTTCTGGTATGTCCTAGGCGTACTGAAAATTGGGTCGTTACATTTAATGCCAGATTTACAGCATCCTGGGCATTCAGAAAAACGCCCAGTGACAAAGGGGTTTTTGGCGTTTAACGCCAGCTAAAAGCAATAGCTGGGCGTTAAACGCCCAAACCAAGCAGCAACTGGGCGTTAAACGCCCAAAACATGCAGCAGTTGGGCGTTTAACGCCAGAATTGTGGGGAGGAGGCAATTTCGTTTTCAATTCAAATTTTTTCCAATTTTTATGTTTCAATTCATGATTTCTTTCACAAACATGTTACAAATCCTAATTTTTCAAATCCTTTTTCCAAAGATATCAAATGTATCTTAATTCATAAACCCTTTTTCTTAATCCCCTTCAAATTATTTTCAAATCCTTTTCAAAATAAATCCATCTCTTTTCCTTCTCAAATCTTTTCAACTCATCAATATCTTTTTCAAATCTTCACATCATCTTTTTCAAAATTCAGATTTATCTTTTTCAAATATCTTTTATATCTTTTCAATTTCAAATCACATCTTTTACTATCATACTTATCTTTTCCAAATCACTTTTTCTATCATATCTTTTTCAAATAATTTTCGAAACCCACCCTCCTTCCCTTTAAATATTGGTTCGGCCTCTCCTCCTCTCCTCCACAAGTTGCACTTGGCTCTCCCTTTTTCCCTCTCCTTTGCTTTCTTTTGCTTGAGGACAAGCAAACCTCTAAGTTTGGTGTGTTTATCCGTGATCACTAAACTGATACCCACTAAGATCATGGCTCCTAAGGAAAAACAAACCGACTCAAGAGGCAAGAAAGAGAATATTCCAAAACCACTTTGGAATCAAGAGAAGTTCATAACCAAAGAACATTCAAACCATTTTTACAAAATAATGAGTCTAAGGTCAGTGATCCCGGAAGTTAAATTCGATCTGAAAGAAGATGAATATCCGGAGATCCAAGAGCAAATTCGAAACAGGAGCTGTGAAGTCCTAGCTAATCCTGAAACAAAGGTGGGAAGAAACATGGTTCAGGAATTCTATGCTAATCTATGGTAGACGGACAGGCAGAGGATAGCTGGAACCACATTCTATGACTATAGAACTTTGGTCAGAGGGAAGGTTGTTCACACCCACCCTGATAAAATAAGGGAGATCTTCAAGCTGCCTCAACTGCAAGATGACCCAGACTCCTTTAATAGGAGAATGATGAGATCAAACCTATGCTTGGATAAAATCCTAGAGGACATATGCCTCCCTGGAGCCAAGTGGAAAACCAACACAAAGGGTGCCCCGAACCAACTCAAGAGAGGAGATCTCAAACCAGTCCCCAGAGGCTGGCTAGACTTCATTGGGCGCTCTATACTGCCCACTAGCAACCGCTCTGAAGTCACCATCAGAAGAGCAGTGATGATTCATTGCATTATGCTGGAAAAAGAAGTGGAAGTTCATCAGCTGATTGCTTGTGAGCTTTACAAAATTGCAAACAAGAACTCCAAAGATGCCAAATTAGCCTATCCAAGCTTAGTTTCTCTGTTATGTAAAGATGCTGGGATAAAGATGGGAGTAGATAAGTATATCTCAGTTGAGCAACCAATCACCAAAAAGTCTACGGAAGGACAACAAGTGCAGGATGACCCCATCAAGAGAAAAATAGAGGAGTTCCTCCCGGAAATCCCTCAAATTGAATACTGGGAGCGCCTAGAAGCATCTGTCACCAAGTTGCAAGAAGCTGTGGATCAACTGAAGGAAGAACAGCAAAATCAAAACAACATGCTCTACAAATTGCTTAGAGAACAAGAAGAGCAAGGGCGTGAACTGAAGGAATTAAAGCGTCAGAAACTATCTCTTGAAGGGCCAAGCACTCCACAGACTAAAGAGGCATCCACCTCCCAAATTCAAGGTTGTTGAGTTCTAATCTTAGCCTTAACTCTGTGATAATTGTTCTTATTTGAGTTTTACCTTAGAAGTTATATATGAGTAGTAGTAATTAGTATCTATATTCTGATTTTATCTCCAATTAAGCTATAATTTATTTTTCTCATCATCATTAAACATGAATAAAATAGCAGATTTTCTTTACAATAAGGAGGCAATATTTTTTGAGTTTTTTAATAAGAAAAATTCTAATTATTTACATGTGGTGGCAATGCTTTTTTGTCTTCTGAATGAATGCTTGAACAGTGCATATGTCGTTTGAATTTGATGTTTATGAATGTTAAATATGTTGGCTCTTGAAAGAATGATGAAAAAGGAGAAATGTTATTTGAAAATCTGAAAAATCATAAAAATGATTCTTGAAGCAAGAAAAAGCAGTGAAAACAAAAGCTTGCAAAAAAAAAATGGCAAAAATAAAAGAAAAAGAAAAAGCAAGCAGAAAAAGCCAATAGCCCTTAAAACCAAAAGGCAAGGGTAATAAAAAGGATCCAAGGCTTTGAGCATCAGTGGATAGGAGGGCCAAAAAGGAATAAAATCCTGGCCTAAGCGGCTAAACCAAGCTGTCCTTAACCATGTGCTTGTGGCGTGAAGGTGTCAAGTGAAAACTTGAGACTGAGCGGTTAAAGTCAAGGTCCCCTGAGCACAATATGAGGCCAAGGAACAAGGAAAGGAAAGACCAAGCTCAGCTCACCAAGTGAGCATTATCGGGCACTCATCCAAACAAATTCAAGGAAATTGTTTGCCAAGTGCCTCCTCCAAGATTCGAACCAAGGACCAAAGGGGAGTGGGGGAGCGCTACTCACAAGGAAAACAAGCCAAAAATTGGCCAAATGCATCCCCCAAAGTTCGAACTCAACACCTTGAGGAAGTAAGGAGCAAGGAGCTACAAGGAAACCAAGAAAATACCACCAGCGCATGCTTCCCTCAAGTTTCGAACCAAGGACCTCCCTTGGAAGCACCAATGCTCAGCTCACTTGGAGAGCTGAGCGCTACTCATGGTACACCACACACATGCTTGACACGGTCCAGGAAGCAAGACACGCAACATTTGACAAGGCAAGGAGCACAAGGCGCGCACAAGACATGCACCAAGGCACCAATGCTCAGCTCACTTTGTGAGCTGAGCATTCCCCTGATGCCTTCTCCCAGCAAGGCACGCAACAAGGATCCTCACACTAAGCCTCAATGCTCAGCTCCCCACTTGAGCTGAGCATCCCCCTGGAAGCAATTTCTCCATGGGCTGAAAATTGAATTAAAAATCCAACTTAATTCATTTCTTCACCAAATCAAAAGCCCATCCAAATTCCAAAATTGATCTCTCTTCTTCCTTGTTCTTGCTTGAGCACTCTTTAATTTTCTTGCTTTGGATCTTGGGTGAAGAATTGAAGAACTTCTGTTTCAATCTCACCTTGATACCTCTTGTTTAAATTTTCTGCATAATTGAATTTCAATTTCTCTTTACTGCTTCATCTTTTAATCTTCTTCTGCAATTTACTTTTCTTTATTTCTTTTGCAATTAATCTTGTTGGATCAAGGAAGGATTTGAGATCTAGACTTGTTTTCTAGTCTCTTCCACTCCTGAGATCTTCAACCTCTTTTAAATTTGCTACAAATTAAGCACAAGTCATTTTCTGTTTTCATTCTTCAAGCATTTTTATCTTTCTGTTTGAGATCTATTACACTTCAACACATCTTTAGTTCTTCTGCTTGTTGCAATTTACTTCTGTCTTGTTTAAATTCTGCAATTCCAACTCCCAATTCCTTTTATAATTCAAGTCATTTACATTTCTTGCACTTTAAGATTCAGCCATTTACATTTCTTGCAATCTAAGTTTCTGCAATTTACATTGTTCTTTAAGATTTAGCTTATTTACTTTCTTTGCTCTTTAATTTCCTGTAATTTACCCCTCTCCTTTAACATTTCAAGCAATTTAGTTTCTGTCAATTATAAACAACTCAACCAATACTTGATTCGCTTGACTAAATCAACCACTAAACTAAAATTGCTCAATCCTTCAATCCCTGTGGGATCGACCTCACTCATGTGAGTTATTATTACTTGATGCGACCCGGTACACTTGCCGGTGAGTTTCGTGTTGGATCGTTTTCCACACATCAAGTTTTTGGCGCCATTGCCGGGGATTGAATTAGATTGACAATGATTAAGTAAGGTGGTGGTCAAGCACTTTTTATTTTCTGTTTCTTTAACCTTTAACTAACACACTAACTATTTGAATTTTTGTTTAAGCCAATTAACATTTCACTTCAGCAATGGATTGAAGTGTTATTGCCTCTCTGGTGTTGTGTGATTCTTATACTTTGGTTGTATGTCAGGTACAAGGAGAGTTATACCCACTTTTTGTGAACAGGACAAAAGAACCCTCAGAAGATTAAGAAGAGCTGAAAGAGGGAAAAACATTGTTGGAGAAGAGGATTCAGAAGAAGAATTCCAAGATATGGAGGAACACTTAACAAATCCACCAAATCCACCAGAAGGAGCAGCCAATAATAACAATAATCCACCACAGAGAAGATTTTTGGCTTCCTACACATGTGCAAATCCTAGACATTGTGGGAGTAGCATTCTTACCCCAAATGTTAATGCAAATAACTTTGAACTAAAGCCACAACTTATCACCTTGGTTCAAAATAATTGTTCTTATGGAGGAGGACCACTTGAAGACCCTAACCAACACTTGTCCACCTTCTTGAGGATTTGTGACACTGTCAAAACCAATGGTGTGCACCCTGACAGTTACAAGCTACTGCTATTTCCATTTTCTCTCAGAGACAAAGCCACTCAATGGTTGGAATCCTTCCCAAGAGACAGCATCAACAATTGGGATGATCTAGTAACCAAGTTCCTTGCCAAGTTTTACCCACCTCAAATAGTTATTAGATTGAAGACTGAAGTGCAAACATTCACACAAATGGATGCTGAACCCTTGTATGAGGCATGGGAACGATACAAAGCTCTAATCAGGAAGTGTCCACTGGGAATGTTCAGTGAGCGGGACAGATTGCAGAATTTCTATGAAGGCTTGACATTGAAATCTCAAGAGGCTTTGGATTATTCAGTAGGAGGCTCTTTACAACTAATGAAAACGGCAGAAGAAGCCCAAAATCTCATTTATATGGTGGCCAACAACCAATATTTCTTTGCTCACCAAAGGCAATGCCAACCATCACAGAGGAAAGGAGTGATGGAGTTGGAAGGAGTAGACTCAATCCTAGCTCAAAACAAAATGATGCAGCAGCAAATTCAACAACAATTTGAGCAAATGGCCAAGAGGATTGATAGCCTCCAAGTTGCAGCAGTTAACAATAGCCAACCATCAACCACATGGGGGCAAAATAAAGAAACTCAAGAGGAGCAACAGCAAGAACAAGTCCAGTACATGCACAACCAAAATTCTGGGCCAAATGAAGTCTATGGTGATACTTACAACCCTTCATGGAAAAACCATCCCAACCTCAGATGGGGAGACAACCACAATCAAACTCAACAGCCATGGCAGAGAAACTCAAACCAAAACAATTGGAAAAACACAAACCAAAACAACCAACAGAACAATAGCCAAGCCACATACAGAAAACCACAAAACACTACCCCATTTCTAACCATCATCCATCCCATAACCAAGCTTCAAATCAAAACACTTACCCTCAACCCTCAACACCCCACAATCAACCAATATCACAAGACTCTCAGAGGATTAACAACTTGGAGCTCTTAATGGAAAAGATGATGAAGCACTAGGAGATGACATTAAGGAACCAGGAAGCCTCCATGAAAAATATGAAAAGGCAAATTGGACAACTCTCCAAGAAAATTACCATTGAAAGGCCATCAAACTTACTACCAAGTGACACCATTCCTAATCCAAAAGAGGAGTGCAAGGCAATACAACTGAGGAGTGGAAAAATCCTGGTGAAAAATGAAGAAGAAACTAAGAAGCCAAAAGAAAGTGGCAAGAAACAAGCTGAAGGAGAGGCAACCAATGACAAGGAGGAGACAACAAGCAAGCAGACCTCAGAGGAGCTCAAAGAAAGGGAAGATCAGCCACAAAAATCAAGGAAAGAGAAGGAAGCAATGAGAGAGCTAACCAATGAACGAAGGCAGGGAATGGACTTCACACCACCTTTGCCATATCCTCAAAGGTTCAACAAGGAGACTAAGGACCAACACTTCCTAAAATTTCTTGAAGTCTTTAAGAAGTTGGAGATCAATATTCCCTTAGCTGAAGCACTTGAGCAAATGCCCCTGTATGCAAAGTTCTTGAAAGAACTTATCAACAAAAAGAGGAGTTGGCAAGTTAATGAAACTGTACTGCTTACTGAGGAATGCAGAGCACTAATCCAGAAGGGACTTCCTCCTAAATTCGAAGAACCTGGAAGTTTCTTTCTACCCTGCGCCATTGGCAGTATGACCATCAACAAGGCGATGTGTGACTTAGGAGCTAGTATCAATCTAATGCCTGCCTCTCTAGTGAAAAAGCTAAGCATAAAAGAGGTGAAACTAGTACAAATGTCTCTAGAATTGGTGGACAAATCAGTGATATGCCCAGGGGTATGATTGAGAACCTTCTAGTCAAGGTAGACAGATTCATCTTCCCTGCAGATTTTGTGATCTTAGATTCAGATCAGGATGAGGGTGACTCCATCATACTGGGAAGACTGTTCTTGGCCACTGCTAGGGCCATCATAGACATAGAGCAAGGAGAATTAACCCTCAGGATGCATGATGAAAGTGTCACTCTGAGTGTACTACCAGAAACATAGTTCAGTAATGGAAAGAAGGATGGTACGGAAGCTGACAAAGAGAATCTACAATGGAAAGAGGGAATCAACAAGACAAACAACAGCTGCCCTCCTAAGCAAGAGATAGATGATACAGCAGGTCAAAAAGAGAAAGAGACTGTGAAAAATAATGAAGAAGTTCAAGAGGACATTGTAGTATTGGCAACTAAGAAAAGAAATCTCAAGAGGAAGCCTGTTGTCAAAGAAGAAGGGTCAACAAAAGGAGGGAAGAAAAACAAAAACAAAATCAAAAAGGGTTGGAAGAATAAAAAAACTCCAACAGAAGGGCTTTCCAAAGGTGACAAAGTGCAATTGGTCTATCAACAGCTGGGAGCAAGCCAACAGACTGATGATTACTATACTGTGAACAAAATACTCTCACTAGAGCATGCTGAAATAGAGCACCAAGGGACAAAGAAGAAGCTCACAGTCAGAGGAGACAAGCTGAGGCACTACAGTCATCAACCACCATAAAAGAAGGGTTCAATGTCAAGATAATAACAATAAAAGAGCGCTTCATGGGAGGCAACCCATGATTTAAGATTCTTGCTTGCTTTTAAATTCAATAAATTATGATCACCTTAGCATGATTTTGAATATACTTGATAGATGCATACATTATTTTGGAACATATGCCAGACTTCTAAGTTTGGTGTGCTTGACAGCACACAAAAACTAACTTTCAAGCATCTTCAGATCATATGCTTAGTCATTTCGATGAAGTATATGGCCAAACATTAAGTTTGGTGTCTGCATATGTATCAATTGTAAGAAAGATCAACTTTTGTTCAGAAAAGAAAAGAGACAATCAAAATCATGCAGAGATGAATCATGCATTGTTTTATTTTAGGAATTTATGAATTAGAATTTATAATGAAGGTATCAATTGTGACAAATGCTTGTTTTTGACATTAATCCCTTAGCAGGAGACAAGTTTGGTGTCCATCAAACCTTGGTTTACTAAGTCAGGGACACAATTGACCTTTCATGACTAAAAGAAAAGAAAATATATAATAAACAATGCAAACATTCACCTTTTCCACCGTGCTTTAACCATGTCCTAAAGCATATCATTTTGGTTTAATTAGGAAAAGAAGGTTGAAGAAAAGACAAGAGGAAGAAATGGCCATGACAAGTCAAGAGAAGGATCACATGTGCCTAGAGAAGTGTGCCAATCTTGGAAAGTGAAAATCTGCATGATACTCACCTTGAAGGATAAAATTCATGCAACCTATGGGAAGAGAATCCTTGTCAACCCTCAAGAGAACATGCAAGCCGTTCATCTCATGAAGTTTTTATGATGTCCAACTCAATCTCCACACTTCACAAGCCATGACCGAATCATTCTTCAAGTGTGGTCTTCATCCAACATTTTAATACACTACCTATAAATAAGTTGAGGGATCTCTTGCATCACATGTACCTACAAGCTTTCCTTACACACATAAGTCTCTATCTCCACCTTATACAATACTATACACACACACCACTCCCCTCATAGTAGCAACATTCCTTTCCTTATTCTCTCTACACCACAAAACCGTGCCTCAATCAACCTCAGATCGACCCTTGTCTTGTCTTTTTAATTGCATTCATGGCTTCATCAAGTTCAAGGAGAAGGCCAGGCAAGGAGCCCATGGTGGCCGAACCCCCAGCTTATGACACAAGAAAGTTTAGATCTCAATTTCATGAAAGAAAGTACCATAGATTCATGAAAACAAAGCACATCATTCATGAGAGATATTTTGAGCTNGGACCTTCTATGCGATCTCCTCCCCAAGATCAGTGCAGTCATGATCAGGGAGTTCTATGCAAATGCTGTGAAAGAGAGTGAAGACAGCCCCTCTTACAAAAGCTATGTTAGAGGAACTGAAGTAGATTTCAGTCCAATATCCATTACAAGGGCTTTGAAGTTGAGAACCATAACTTATGAAGAGCCCAGTTATGAGGCCAGATTACAGGAAGAGAATGATCCTGATGAAATTCTCCAGGGGATATGCTTGGAAGGCACAGACTGGGAAAGAGATTCACAAGGAGTCCCAAGCCGATTGAAAAGAATAAATCTCATTCGTGAAGCCAAGGGGTGGTATGAGATAGTAAGGAGATCCATACTCCCTACTGGAAACACCTCAGCGGTCACAATCAAGCGAGCACTCTTGACATACTATATCTTACATGGAGGAGAAATCAACCTTGCACAACTCATAGCCGATAGTATTCAAGAGATAGTTGAAAGCACAAACAAATCCACTAGGCTCGGCCATCCGAGCACAATTCTAAGGTTGTGTACTAAAGCTGGAGTGATCTTTGAAGATGAGGACACAGAGAAAGTAAGAAGAGGATCAGGAATAACAAAGAGAACCATGGAAGAAATTGCTGAGGATGATGATCAAGAAGAAGGGCCCCAAAGAAGAAGAAGATCAGAGGAAGGAGGAGAACAAGCTCACGGTGCCATAGACATGAGTCAACTACAAAGAGTTCTTGAGGAAATATCACAGCAAAATGTCATAGCACAAGAGCAATATTCAAGATGCCAAGAGCAATATCTAGAGCACCGGGAGCAATACTTGAAAGACAAGGAGCAAAATGAAGCTTGGCAGCACAAAATGGAGGAAAGATTGGAGAGCTGGCAGCAACAATCAATGGCCCAACAACAAGAATTTCAAGCCAAGATTCTTGAGGGACAAAGGGAACTCACAACAGGACTTCAAGAGTCATATGATAAGATTTTCCTGACCCAAGCAAAGTATGGGGAGTATACTCACAACCTGTATCAGTGGAAGAACATTCATCACACTATTGGAGAGGTTAGACATGTGCAACAATCAGATTGTAATGAGGATGTGCAAGCAAGGTTGGAGTATTTAACCCGCTGCATGCCAATACTAAATCCACAAATCAAATCATTTGATCAATGCCAAGAACTTAGACACCGCCAGGCAGCAAAGTCTCAACTTAATACCCAGGTAGCATTCCAAAGATTAGAGGCAGTTGTGCTTTCAGGTCTCACAGATCCTATTTGGGAAAGAAGATGTCCTCGTGAAGAAGCTCAAGATTATACACAGACGAGGAAGAAGAAGAAGGGAGAATCCAGCAAATCCAAAAGAATGGAAATGCCTGACAAATAGAGGTGGTGAAGATCCTTTTCTTACTTTTACTTAAATAAGGAAGATGCATGTCTGAAACATGACATACCTCCAATTGCTTTTTGTTTTACTACTTCTTTTGTTTACATTAGTAGTTAGTTAAGAATAAAATATCTGCATAATAAGTGTCATCATTCATCAGCTTGAATGCTTTGTTTTGTTTTCCCTTGCTGTTTGAATAAAAGAGAGATGTTTGGTTTAGAAAAGTAATTGTTCAATGTTGCAAAAGTTAGAATAAAAGTTAGTGGTGGTATATGTATTTGATTTAATTGATAGCTCATAGAATAACTACTGCAAAATGACTTGTTACTTGAAGCCTAAGCTAGTTTGATGCTATTATTTCTCAATTATTGAAGGTCCCTCGAAAATAAACCAAAACAGAAAGAAAAAGAAGAAGAAAAGCCAAAAGTTGGCAAAGAAACAAACAATAAGGCTAGACACCAATAGCTTGGACTCTAGGACAGATGCCTGTGGTGTTTATGTACTAGGATATGCTTGGACAAGTAAGTTCTAAGGAGTATCTCAAAACTTGGCAACTTAGATCAACTGATTTGGGATTGCCAACTGAAAGTCCACAATAAAGAGCAACCTAGCTACAAAACATTTAGTGATCCAAAGAGATGCTGGGCATCAATGATCCTAGGAAGAAAAAGGTGAGCCATGTGTCTGTGGTGAAGAAATGTTGAGTGAAATTAAGCCAAAGGCCACTGCAACATTTGCCACCAAGCCTTCAATAAGTAATAAGCTCTTTATGCAAAAGAAAAAAAAGGAAAAACTAACAAGGGAAATGAGCAAAAAGTGAGGAGTTATAGCAGCAACCTTGGTGAACCCTTAAAGAAACATTGTTTGTTTTGACAGCAAGCAATAAATGAGCTACTTTTGATCTGCACAAAACCCCATAGACCAAATTCAACTATCTGCTGAATAAGAACATATAGCCTTATCTATTTCATTCTATCTTCTCTTATGTTTGATGCTTGCTTGGGGACAAGCAAGTTTTAAGTTTGGTATTGTGATGACAAGTCATCTTAGCCTAGTTTCACTAGCCTTTTTCTTTGTTTTTATTAGGTTTTATACACTTTCTTGCAGTCTAAGTAAGTAATTTAGAATGGAAATGCATGACTTCTTTGAATCAAACAACCACCTTTTAATTGATGCTAAATCATGAGGTTTAGGCTAAATTTCATTAATTTTTTATGATTTATAAACCTTGTGAATTTGGTGATACTTTGATTGGTTGTTTTGATTAATTGTAGGTGAAGAAAAGAAGAAAAGAAGAAAGCGTGGCCTAAGAAGCGTGGCCAAGGAAGGAAGAAGTGTGGCTCAACAATGAAGGAAAACCATGAAGCTCACTCCAAGAGCACCATGCTCACCAAGGGAGCGCTACATTTTTTCTCAAGGAACCAAGGCACAATGCTCTGCTCACTTTGTGAGCTGAGCACAATATAAGGCCAAGAACAAGGAAAGGAAAGACCAAGCTCAGCTCACCAAGTGAGCATTATCGGGCACTCATCCAAACAAATTCAAGGAAATTGTTAGCCAAGTGCCTCCTCCAAGATTCGAACCAAGGACCAAAGGGGAGTGGGGGAGCGCTACTCACAAGGAAAACAAGCCAAAAATTGGCCAAATGCATCCCCCAAGGTTCGAACTCAACACCTTGAGGAAGTAAGGAGCAAGGAGCTACAAGGAAACCAAGAAAATACCACCAGTGCATGCTTCCCTCAAGTTTCGAACCAAGGACCTCCCTTGAAAGCACCAATGCTCAGCTCACTTGGAGAGTTGAGCGCTACTCATGGTACACCACACACATGCTTGACACGGTCCAGGAAGCAAGACACGCAACATTTGACAAGGCAAGGAGCACAAGGGGCGCACAAGACATGCACCAAGGCACCAATGCTCAACTCACTTTGTGAGCTGAGCATTCCCCTGATGCCTTCTCCCAGCAAGGCACGCAACAAGGATCCTCACACTAAGCCTCAATGCTCAGCTCCCCACTTGAGCTGAGCATACCCCTGGAAGCAATTTCTCCATGGGCTGAAAATTACATTAAAAATCCAACTTAATTCATTTCTTCACCAAATCAAAAGCCCATCCAAATTCCAAAATCCAAGAATAGAAAGTGTATAAATAGGAGTTAGTTTGATGTAATTAGAACCTTTTGACACCTCTAGAATTTACTTTGAATTTTTCCTTTTAATTTTCATTTTCATTTGGAGCTTTTACTTTTGAATTTAGATCTTAGAGAATTGGGAAGGAGAATTGATCTCTCTTCTTCCTTGTTCTTGCTTGAGCACTCTTTAATTTTCTTGCGTTGGATCTTGGGTGAAGAATTGAAGAACTTCTGTTTCAATCTCACCTTGAGACCTCTTGTTAAAATTTTCTGCATAATTGAATTTCAATTTCTCTTTACAGCTTCATCTTTTAATCTTCTTCTACAATTTACTTTTCTTTATTTCTTTTGCAATTAATCTTGTTGGATCAAGGAAGGATTTAAGATCTAGACTTGTTTTCTAGTCTCTTCCACTCCTGAGATCTTCAACCTCTTTTAAATTTGCTACAAATTAAGCACAAGTCATTTTCTGTTTTCATTCTTCAAGCATTTTTATCTTTCTGTTTGAGATCTATTACACTTCAACACATCTTTAGTTCTTCTGCTTATTGCAATTTACTTCTGTCTTGTTTAAATTCTACAATTCCAACTCCCAATTCCTTTTATAATTCAAGTCATTTACATTTCTTGCACTTTAAGATTCAGCCATTTATATTTCTTGCAATCTAAGTTTCTGCAATTTACATTACTTGTTCTTTAAGATTCAGCTTATTTACTTTCTTTGCTCTTTAATTTCTTGCAATTTACCCCTCTCCCTTTACATTTCAAGCAATTTAGTTTCTGTCAATTATAAAAAACTCAACCAATACTTGATTCGCTTGACTAAGTCAACCACTAAACTAAAATTGCTCAATCCTTCAATCTCTGTGGGATCGACCTCACTCATGTGAGTTATTATTACTTGATGCGACCCGGTACACTTGCCGGTGAGTTTCGTGTTGGATCGTTTTCCACACATCAACGGCCAAGACTCATAAAGTAGCTGTGTTCAAGAATCAACATACTGAACTAGGAGAATCAATAACACTATCTGAAGTCCAAGTTCCTATAGATGCCAATCATTCTGAGCTTCAATGGATAAAGTGAGATGTCAAAACTGTTCGGAAGCAAAAAAAAAAAAAAGCTACTAGTCCCGCTCATCTAATTAGAATCCGAGCTTCACTCAAAAACTCTAAGATATTATTGCTTCTTGACTTATTTTTATTCTTTTTTATTTGTCTAGTTGCTTGGAGACAAGCAACAGTTTAAGTTTGGTGTTGTGATGAGGGATATTTTATACGCTTTTTGGGGTTAATTTCATGTAGTTTTTAGTATGTTTTAATTAGTTTTTAGTATATTTTCATTAGTTTCTAGGAAAAATTCATATTTCTGGACTTTACTATGAGTTTGTGTGTTTTTCTGTAATTTCAGGTATTTTCTGGCTAAAATTGAGGGAGTTGAGCAAAAATCTGATTCAGGCTGAAAAAGAACTGCTGATGTTGTTGGATTCTGATCTCTCTGCAATCGGATTAGATTTTCTAGAGCTACAAGAGTCTAATTGGCGCTCTCTTAATTGTGTTGGAAAGTAGACATCCAGGGCTTTCCAGAAATATATAATAGTCCATACTTTGCTCAAGGATAGATGATATAAACTGGCGTTCAACGCCAGTTCCATGTTGTAGTCTGGCGTTAAACGCCAGAAACAGGTTACAAATTGGAGTTAAACGCCAGAAACAGGTTACAACCTGGCGTTTAACTCCAGAAACAGTCTAGGCACGTGTAAAGCTTAAGTCTCAGCCCTAGCACACACCAAGTGGGCCCCAGAAGTGGATTTTTGCACCATCTATCTTAGTTTATTCATTTTCTGTAAACCTAGGTTACTAGTTTAGTATTTAAACAACTTTTAGAGATTTACTTTGTACTCATGACATTTTAGATCTGAACTTTGTACTCTTTGACGGCATGAGTCTCTAAACTCCATTGTTGGGGGGTGAGGAGCTCTGCTATGTCTCGATGAGTTAATGCCATTATTTCTGTTTTCTATTCAAACACGCTTGTGTCTATCTAAGATGTTCATTCGCACTTCAATATGATGGATGTGATCACCTCATCACCATTCTCAACCTATGAACGTGTGCCTGACAACCACCTCTGTTCTACCTTCGATTGAATGAGTATGTCTTGGATTCCTTAATTAGAATCTTCGTGGTATAAGCTAGAATCCATTGGCAGCATTCTTGAGAATCCGGAAAGTCTAAACCTTGTCTGTGGTATTCCAAGTAGGATTCAGGGATTGAAAGACTGTGACGAGCTTCAAACTCACAAGTGTTAGGCATAGTGACAGATGCAAAAGGACCAACGGATCCTATTCCAGCATGAGTGAGAACCGACAGATGATTAGCCGGGCGGTGACAACGCACCTGGACCATTTTCACTGAGAGGACGGATGGTAGCCATTGACAACGGTGATCCACCAACATACAGCTTGACATAGGAGGAACCTTGCGTGCGTGAAGAAGAAGACAGGGGGAAAGCAGAGATTCAGAAGACAAAGCATCTCCAAAACTCCAACATATTCTCCATTACTGCAGAACAAGTATTTATTTCATGCTCTTTTATTTCTCGCAATTCAAACTGATAAATATAATTGATATCCTGACTAAGAGTTACAAGATAACCATAGATTGCTTCAAGCCAACAATCTCCGTGGGATTCGACCCTTACTCACGTAAGGTATTACTTGGACGACCCAGTGTACTTGCTGGTTAGTTGTACAAGTTGTGAAAAGTGTGATTCACAATTCGCGCACCAGAGGTCATCTTACTCTCAAGGGAACTGCCCTTATCTCTATAGGCTTGGGCTGCCTTTGGATTTGGGTCGTGTTCCTCCATTTGGACCCTTTTTGGGCTTTCCTGGTGATTTGGCCGAGCTCTTTGAGAAGAGATCGGATAGTCTGACCTGAAGAGGTCGGTCGCCTTGTCGCTAAACATCTTGGGTCGGATAGCTCGACCCAGGGTATGAACAGTGCCCCTGCTCGAGCTCGGTCTTTCTTTTGAGGTCGAGTCTTAGTTTTAGGACTTTGATCCTTCTCTAGTGAAGCCGAACTCGAGCATTTCGTTGAATTTGCTGAAGCTTTTGAATGTGAAGCGTTTTCCCCTTTGTTTTCTTAATGCGCGCACTTTTGCATTTGGGGTTCTCGTCTTGGAAATGTGCGAGGGTTTAATACCCTCATTAATTGATTTTAATGCCCCATTTCTCTTGCCTCTTTTGTTTTTGAATTTTACACTCAAAAAATGGTTTTCCTTTTCTTTGTAACTTCCCCTCCTTTTTCTCTCTGTCTTCTTGTCTCGCATTTCCTTTGCGACGCTGTTGGTGCTTTCTTTGTTCTGAAAGGTGATTCCAGATTCTATCTTCCGTCTTCAACTTCTTTGAAGCTTTCTCCTTTTTCCAGGTTGGTTCTACTTTCTGCTTCTTTACTTCTTTCGTCGCTTTGCCTTCGGTTCTTTGGTAAAGCTTTGATTTTTCGTTTGAATGCATGTTGGAAAGTTTGAACCTTTTCGTGTCGTTATGCTCAATTGTTGCTGTGATGCATGTTTCTGGCATTTCTCCTGATGATTGAGATTTTTTAGGGCTTTGCATGTTTTGCTGCCTTTTTATTTGATTTTGTAGCTTTCTGGGGTAATGGCTTCATTCGATTCTTTTGAAAAAAACGTTGCGTCTTTGATGTCCTCCGCTTGGCGTGTTTTGTTGTTTGCTTTTTGATTGAACTACTATTTTTGTTGCTCTTTTGATTACTTTGTTTTGACTTTATCTCTTTCTTCTCGGGATGTTGCCTTTTGGAAAAGGGCTTTTCTTTGTTGAGAGTTTTGTTGGGATGTTAGTCTTGTAGATTTTTTCTGAGTCCTTACTCTATCACTGCCTCCAAAGGATGCCCCTAGACCTTGTCTTGGGGTTTTCCTTTTACTTGTTTGTATGCTTGAGTCATGCTCTGCTGTGAGTTGATTTTGAATTTGCCCGAGGTATTTTGGTTGGTAATCTATTTTCTTCTTTCTTGCTGTAGGACTAGTTGACCTCTTGTCTTCTCGCAAAAATATTGTTGAGACATCTTCCCAAGTCCTTGAGGGCATCGATGATTGGGTGGATTCTATAGTTTTTCTGTGTGTTTCATTGGTTGACTCTGAGTTTTGTTAGCAGCTTAGGCAATTTCATAGGATTTTTAGTAATGGTAGTGATGAAAAGAATTATGAGCTTATATCTCCCAATTCTGAAGAAAGGGTTTGTTTTTCTACCTGAATTGTTGGAGAACGCCCCTTTTTCTATGCATACGACTTCTTTTTTAGTCAAATGAATGTTACTCTTCCTTTTATCCCCTTTGAGACCAACCTATTGTGGTCTTGTAACATAGCTCCATCCCAGCTTCACCCCAACTCCTGGGGTTTTATAAAAATCTTTCAGTTGCTGTGTCACGAACTAGGTATCCCTGCTTCGCAATCCCTCTTCTTTTATCTCTTTGTTTTGACAAAGCCTGGGGTGGTTAAGAAGAATGCCGCCTGGGTTTCTTTCCGAGCTTCCCAGGGGAAGATGGTTTTTTCCATGTTTGATGAATCTTTTTGTGACTTTAAGAATTACTTTTTCAGAGTCCGAGCTGTTGAAGGAGCTCGGCCCTTTTTTTGGATGAGAATGACGAGTCTACCTTTCCTTTAAAATGGCAAAAGAATGTTGTGGTGTCTAAATATACGTGGGGGTGTTAGATGAGGCTGAGCAAGCCTCTCTGATTGTGCTGGAAGAAAACTGGGGGCAGCCTCCCCGTCTTGATACAAAGAAATTCCTAGGAAATCCCTCTTTCCTCCGAGCTGAGCTGGGTAGTGGTCGATTTCTCTTTTGTTTTTTTTTTCTTGCTTATTTTGTCGAGTTTATTTCTTTTCTTTTCATGATTCATAACTTGGTTTCTCGCTGTGAAGTTTGTTTGCAGAGATGATTAAATATAATGACTCCATGAAGGCCTTCAAGAAGGCGAGGAAAGCTACGGCGGCTTAAAACATCTCGGCCAAGGTGGCTGGGGAGGGGTCCTCTCAGGTTCTGTCGAAGCCATATGTTCTGAGCTCTCCTGGACCGAGGAGGATGATCCCTACTCCTCGGGTTCGCTTGGTTGATCCTTCTCAGGCTTCTGCTGCTACCTCTTCTCCTACCGGCGCTCCTCCTCCGAAAAAGCAAAAAACAGCTGAGCCCTTTAACCTTGATGCCCCTGACTTTGACGTTGTCGAGTTTGCAGACCAGCAAATTGGTCCTTATGGTACCATCCCTACTGACGATGTTTTTCTTCTTCGTCATTTGGACTTTATTACTCGGAGCAGCGTCAAGATGGCACATATGGGGGCGGCTTTATATCGGACTGACAAACATCTTCCTATTCATGCTACAAAAGGCTTTATGGAGGAGGCTAAGTTGGAGTTCGACCGGATGAAAGGTTTAAAGGAGGAACTCAAAGTGAAAGTGACCAAGCTGGAGAAGGAGTTGGAGGGCGAAAAGGCTAGTTCTATTGCCTTGGCGGCTTCTGTGAGGTTGGCTGAAGACACGGCATTGAAGCACAAGGAGAGCTATGTCACGACCTACAGGAAAATGATGCGTCTCAGGGATGATTTGGAGTCTGCCTGAGCTGATTATGCCGAGCTCCAGGGTCACCTTGTAGGCAGCGTAAATGCTGCTTATGAGAACCTGAAGGAGCAGGTTCGGGTTCTTGCACCCGAGCTCGACCTTACTCTCTTCAGTTTGGACAACATCGTAAAAGACGATAAAATTGTTCCTGATGACCTTGAAGATGATGATGTCGACCTTCCTTCAGTGCCTGCCGCCAAATCCTCTGTTGTGCCAACTTCTTCAGCTCTTTCAGCTGAGGTTGATTATCCCGAGTCAGAACCTGATTGTCAAATCTTGAACCGGGATGATGGGACAGTAGATGCGGTACCTCTTCAGACTCGTCCTTTTTCACTCCGTGTTGATGCTGCTGAGAAGTCTTTGGATCCTCAATGATTATTCTGGATTTTTGTGTAGATAGCTCGGCTTGTGGGCTTTTGAAATTTTTATATTTTGTAAATGGTGGTTCTGACTTTTTGCTACTTTCTTAGTTGCTTGTTTAGCAACTTTATTTTGAAAAACAAAGTAGTTTTCAAGCTCTTGGGGCTGATTTTGGTAGCCTCTTGAGTTTGTTATTATTATATCTTGTGCTTTTTATGACATGTTTGTCTGCATCTGTCTGGTACCTTTTAGGTTTTTTGGGAGTGTTGGAGCATTATTGTCTGACCTTTTTGGATTGCCTTTGTATTTTCATACTTGTGGCTTGATTTGGGTCCAACTTGTATGTCGACTTCCTCACTTTGGCTTGAAGTTATTTCTAGTGATCCGTTTTGTTTGGACCTTTGTTAGGTCTTCTGTTTAGGGATCACTTTTTATAACGTTTTAGTTTTTTGGGCCGACTTCTTTGCGTTGGTCCCTTCTAAGTCATTTCTAGTAATCCTCTTTTTGAACCTTTGTCAGGTCTCTTTTAGGGATTACTTTTTATAACTTGTTTGTGGGAGGCCGACTTCATCATGTCGGTCTCTTCTAAGTTATTTCTAGTAATCCTCTTTTTGAACCTTTGTCAGGTCTCTTTTAGGGATTACTTTTTATAACTTGTGTGTGGGAGGCCGACTTCATCATGTCAGTCTCTTCTAAGTTATTTCTAGTAATCCTCTTTTTGGACCTTTGTCAGGTCTCTTTTAGGGATTACTTTTTATAACTTGTTTGTGGGAGGCCGACTTCATCATGTCGGTCTCTTCTAAGTTATTTCTAGTAATCCTCATTTTGGACCTTTGTCAGGTCTCTTTTAGGGATTACTCTTATAACTTGTTTGTGGGAGGCCGACTTCATCATGTCGGTCTCTTCTAAGTTATTTCTAGTAATCCTCTTTTTGAACCTTTGTCAGGTCTCTTTTAGGGATTACTTTTTATAACTTGTTTGTGGGAGGCCGACTTCATCATGTCGGTCTCTTCTAAGTTATTTCTAGTAATCCTCTTTTTGGACCTTTGTCAGGTCTCTTTAAGGGATTACTTTTATAACTTGTTTGTGGGAGGCCGACTTCATCATGTTGGTCTCTTCTAAGTTATTTCTAGTAATCCTCTTTTTGGACCTTTTTCAGGTCTCTTTTAGGGATTACTTTTATAACTTTATGTTCTGGGCCGACTTCATCTTGTCGGGCCCTTCTAAGTTATTTTAGTAATCCTCTTTTTTGGACCTTGTTCAGGTCTCTTTCAGGGATTACTTTTATAACTTTATGTTCTGGGCCAACTTCATCATGTCGGATCCTTCTAAGTTATTTTAGTAATCCTCTTTTATAGGGCTGGCCAGACCTCTTACCAGGGATTTACTTTTTATAACTTTGGTTATTGTGGTCGACTGGTTCGACTTCTTTACGTCGGCCGATCTTTAAGATATTTTTAGCAATCCATTTTATTAAGACCTCGTCAGGTCCTTTCTATGGATCACTTTCGATAACTTCTTGCATTATTCTGTTTCCATCTTTGCCGATTTTGTAGAAATTGGATTTAATCCCCGTTTGGTCGACCTTTTGATGAATTTGGTTTTCATCTTTGTTGGTCTTTATCGTGATCGTGCAGTGAATTTAATTTTTCACTTTAATACCGATCTGTAGCTTTATAATCGGGCGATGAATTTTTAGTGTTTCAGATTAATGCGTCTTGAGAATTTGTAGAGATCTAAACAATTTTTATTCAACAGAAAATGCAGATATATACATGTGGGAGTTTTATCCCTTTAAATCGAGCAATTTGTAGGTCTTGGCTTGGCACCTCATTAAAAAACCTTTTCAGGAAAAAGAGTGCGCCTTATCCTAAGATCCTTTATCACCCCTAACTATAGTACCTTCATAGGTTGCAGGCGTGCCATGACCTAGGAAGCTCTCGTCCTTCGAGTTTGAACAGTCTGTAGTAGCCCTTTCCAAGTACTTCTATGACTCGGTAAAGTCCTTTCCAATTTGCTGCCAGCTTTCCTTCTCCAGGTCGAATTGTTCCGATATCATTTCGGATTAGGATGAGGTCATTCTCAGCAAAACTTCGTGGGACTACCTTTTGATTGTATCTCGAAGCCATTCGACGTTTCAATGCCTCTTCCTTGATCCGAGCTCTTTCTTGGATTTCTAGAAGTAGGTCGAGTTCTTCCCTTTGAAGTGGGGAGTTGGCTTCTTCATTATAGTAGATCACTCTGGGCGACCCTTCTTCAATCTCCACTGGGATCATTGCCTCCATTCCATAAGCTAATCGGAAGGGTGATTCTTTTGTAGTGGAATGTGGCGTTGTTCGGTATGCCCATAAGACTTGTGGGAGCTCTTCAGCCCAAGCTCCCTTTGCATCCTGTAATCTCCATTTTAGCCCAGCCAATATGACTTTGTTGGCATCTTCGGCTTGTCCATTGGCCTGGGGATATTCTACAGAAGTGAATTGGTGTTTTATGTTCAAGTCGGCCACTAACTTTCTGAAGCCTGCATCTGTGAATTGGGTGCCATTGTTTGTGATGATGGAGTATGGAACCCCGAACCTTGTGACAATATTTCTATATAAGAATTTTTGACTTCTTTGAGCAGTGGCGTTAGCTAGAGGTTCTGCCTCGATCCATTTTATGAAGTAGTCTACCCCTACTATAAGGAATTTGACTTGTCCTGATCCTTGAGGGGAAGGTTCGAGAAGGTCGAGTCCCCTTTTTGCGAATGGCCAGGGTGAGGTTACGGTGATGAGCTCCTCTGGCGGGGCGACGTGAAAGTTGGCATGTTTCTGACATGGTGGACACGTCTTTACGAACTCTGTGGCTTCTTTTTGTAGAGTTGGCCAATAAAATCCGGCCCGGAGTACTTTTTTGCTAAGTGCCTGCGCTCCGAGATGATTGCCACAGATGCCGCTATGTACTTCTTCTAAAACTTCCTTTGTGTTGGAAGTCGGTACACATTTTAACAATGGTATTAAAATCCCTCTTTTGTATAGAGTATTGTTTATGATAGTGTAGTACTGTGCCTTCCGTTTTAACCTCTTTGCCTCCTTTTCATCTGTAGGGAGTGTTTCTGTTTTGAGGTAGTTCATTATGGGAGTCATCCATCCTTAGTCCATACCTGTTATGGCTAGGACTTTTTCTTCATTCGAGATTGACGGGTTCTGCAGCATTTCTTGGATAAGGCTTCTATTGTTGTCCCTTAGTTTGGTGCTGGCTAGTTTTGAGAGTGCATCAGCTCAGGCGTTCTGTTCCCGGGGTATGTGGCGGACCTCATATTCCCCGAGTTGTCTGAGCTGTTCCTTGGTTTTGTCCAAGTACTTTTTCATGGTGGGATCCTTGGCTTGGTAGCTCCCTGCTATTTGTGAAGTGACCACCTGTGAGTCGCTGAAGATGATGAGCTTTTGAGCTCCCACCTCTTTAGTCAGCTTCAAACCAGCTAGTAGTGCCTCATACTCAGCTTGGTTGTTTGAGGCGGAGAACCTAAATTTGAGGTAAAGTTTGATTTGGGTTCCCCTGATCTCTTTCAATTATCACACCCGTGCTGCTTCCAATTTTGTTTGAGGAACCGTCTACATAGAGATATCATTCTGTAGGGATTTTCGGGGTGTCTGTAAATTCTGCAATGAAGTCAGCCAAATATTGGGATTTGATGGCTGTCCGAGCTTCGTATTGAAGGTCAAATTCAGACAACTCGACTGCCCATTGTAAGATTCTTCCTGCTAAATTTGTTTTCTGCAGAATGCCTTTTATTGGCTGATTGGTCCCAACCCTGATACTGTGAGCTTGGAAATATGGACGAAGTCGTCGAGATGTTAATATGAAAACATAGGCGAATTTTTCTATTTTTTGGTAGTTTAGCTCGGATCTTTGTAGTGCCTTGCTAATAAAGTATACGGGTTGTTGCCCACTATTATTTTCTCGGACCAATGCTGAGGCTACTGCCCTACTACTGCGAGGTATAATACAAGGGGTTCTCCTTCCCATGGCCGAGTTAGGATAGGAGGTTGTCCCAGAAATTTTTTGAAATCTTGGAAGGCCTGTTCGCACTCCGTTGTCCATTTGAACCTTTTTTCCTTCCTTAGAGTAGCATAGAAGGGAAGAGATCTTATTGCTGATTTCCCTTCCTTAGAGTGGCATAGAAGGGGAGAGATCTTATTGCCGATCCAGAGAAAAATTTGGACAAGGCTGCCAACCTTCTATTGAGTTGTTGTACTTCTTTGACACAAGTCGGGATCTTCATGTCGAGTATGGCCCGGCATTTATCCAGATTTGCCTCGATTCCTCTTTGTGTGAGCATAAAACCCAAGAATTCGCCAGCTTCTACTGCGAAGGTGCATTTTGCAGGATTAAGTCGCATGCCATGCCTTCTTATAGTGTCGAATACTTGGGTGAGGTCGGATAGTAACGTCTCTTCACTTTGTGTCTTTACTAACATGTCGTCCACATAGACTTCCATGATTTTTCTGACGTGATCCATAAAGACCTTATTCATTAATCTCTGGTAAGTAGCTCATGCGTTTTTAAGTCCAAAAGGCATGACGATGTAGCAGTAGTTTGCTTTTGGGGTTAAGAATGAAGTTTTTTCTTGGTCGGGTGGGTACATCAGGATTTGATTGTATCCCAAATATGTGTCCATAAACGAGAGGTATTTATATCCGGAGGAGGCATCCACTAGAGCGTCGATACTTGGGAGTGGGTAAGGATCTTTTGGAAAGGCTTTGTTGAGATCAGTGTAGTCGGTGCACATCCGCCACTTCCCATTTGATTTCTTTACCAAGATGACGTTAGCTAGCCATAGTGGGTACTTGACTTCTCTTATGAATCCTGCCTCCAGTAGAGCTTGTACCTGTTCTTCCATAGCTTGGGATCGTTCTGGTCCAAGCTTTCTACGTCTCTGTTGTACTGGCCGAGATCCTGGGTAGACTGCTAGCTTGTGGCACATTAATTTGGGGTCTATGCCTGGCATGTCTGCAGCCTTCCATGCAAAGAGGTCCACGTTATCTCGCAAGAACTGTACGAGTGATTCTTTGGTGTCTCCTTTTAGGATTGTACCGATATTGGTTGTTTTGTCTGGGATATCTCCGATCTGGACTTTTTCTACTTCGCCTTCGGGTTGTGGACGGAGTTCTTCCTGCCTCTGAACTCCACCGAGTTCGATGGTGTAGAATTTTTCTCCTCTGCCTCTGAGGTTTAGACTTTCGTTGTAACAGCGGCACGCTGTCTTCTGGTCTTCTTATATTGTAGCTATCCCTTCTGTAGTTGGGAACTTCATACATAGATGTGGAGTCGAGACTACTGCACTGAGCTGATCTAATGTTATCCGACCTATTAAGGCATTGTAGGCTGAACTCACGTCGACCACGATGTAGTCTATCTTGAGTGTTCTTGACTGGTTTACTTTTCTGAAGGTCGTGTGTAGTGGGATGTATCTAAGTGGCTGAACTGGAGTGTCTCCCAGTCCGAACAGGCTGTTCGGATATGCTCTGAGTTCTTTTTCTTCCAGGCCGAGTTTGTCGAAGGCAGTTTTGAACAAGATGTCGGCGGAGCTTCCTTGGTCTACCAGTGTGCAGTGGAGATTTGCGTTTGCCAGTATAATAGTGATGACCATGGGATCGTCGTGTCCTGAGATGATGCCGGATGCGTCCTCTTTGGTAAAAGTAATTGTGGGGATGTTGGGTGCTTCCTCTTTTCCATCGACATGATATACTTCTTTAAGATATCTTTTGCGAGATGATTTGGAGATTCCTCCTCCCGCAAATCCTCCATGTATCATGTGGACGTGTCTCTCTGGTGTACGAGGTGATCGCTCAGTTCGTCCGACATCTTCGTCCCTTCTTCTTTTTCTTTGCTCATCGTCTCGGGTGGCTACGTATCGACCTAATTTCCCTTCTCTTACTAGTTTTTCTATGACGTTTTCTAAGTCAAAGCATTCGTTGGTGGAATGCCCATGGATTCGATGGTATTCACAATATTCAGTCCAATTTTCTCCTCCTTTTTTGCCTTTGAGTGGTCGAGCTGGGGGTATTTTTTCAGTATGGCAAACTTCTCTGTAGACATCCACAAGGGACACCCGAAGAGGGGTGTAATTTTGGTAATTTTTCATTTTTTCCCCATGTTGATCTTCTTTCTTTTTGGACTCTTTATCCTTATCTTGGGAGGAGTAGGTGAATCTGGATTTTGAGGTCTCTCCTAGTCGAGAGTTTTCCTCTATGTTGATGTACTTCTCTGCTCGTTCTTTCACTTCGTTTAGAGATGTGGGGTGTTTTTTCAATATAGATTGGCTAAAAGATCTCGCAAGCCATTGATAAGACCCATAATGGCGGCCTCTGTTGGTAGGCTTTGTATGTCCAGACATGCTTTGTTGAATCTTTTCATGTAGCTGCAGAGACTTTCCCGATCTCCTTGCTTGATTCCTAATAGACTTGGGGCGTGCTTAGCTTTGTCTTTTTAGATGGAAAATCTGGCCAGAAACTTCTTGGCTAAGTCGTCGAAGCTTGAGATGGACCTAGGAGGTAGATTGTCAAACCATCTAATTGCTGTATTTGTTAAAGTAGTCGGGAAGGCTTTGTAGCGAACTGCATCTGAGGCATCGGTGAGGTACATTCTACTTCTGAAATTACTGAGATGATGGCCGGGATCTGCTGTGCCATCATACAAAGTCATGTCGGGAAGTTTGAAGTCCTTTGGGATTTTGGCGCTCATAATCTCTTTGGTGAATGGGTCTTGGTCTTTACGGGAGTCGTCTTCGTGACCGGATCGAGTAGTCTTGGTCTTGAGATCTGCTTCGAGTTTTAGGAGCTTGTCCTCTAACTCACGGCGTCACCTAAATTCCCTTCGTCGGTCTCTCTTAGCTTCTCGTTTATGCTCCACCTCTTTTTTGAGTTGCTTTAAGCGATCTTGAAGTGCCTCCACGGCTCCCACATTTGGTGAAAAGTTATTTTTGTTAGGTTGAGGAGTATCTTTTGGTGTAGAGTCCGCGTTCTTGTGCGGCGTTCTATCTTCTAGATCCGAATCGTGGTCGTTGTCATGGTCGTCCGCCATGGTGGTGGGATGACTTCCAGATTCCCTAGCAACAGCGCCAATGTTCCGAGGGTTACCTGAAACTGAATGCCGATCTCGAACGAGATCTTATGTTCTGGTCGGCGCTGACGTGCCCGGCTGGTGAGTGACGGCCGGAGTTGTCGCGTCCGATTTGTTGGACAGGCTGTGCTGCTGATCCTTCATTACCGGAGGGTGGTGGTACCTGTAAGGGACTCTGATGCTTAAGTTAGCAAGGGTATTAAGCAGGTTTTTTAGTAGAATCAGAGTATGAGTTATACCTGGGTGCTCTAGTGTATTTATAATGGTGTAGAGTGACCTTCTTAGATAAGATAAGTTAGTTATCTTATCTTATCTTATCTTATCTTTGAGTGAGGTCATCTTACCCTCAAAGGAACCGCCCTTATCTCTATAGGCTTGGGCTGCCTTTGGATTTGGGTCGTGTTCCTCCATTTGGACCCTTTTTGGGCTTTCCTGGTGATTTGGCCGAGCTCTTTGAGAAGAGGTCGGATAGTCTGACCTGAAGAGATCGGTCGCCTTGTCGCCAAACATCTTGGGTCGGATAGCTCGACCCAAGGTATGAACAGGAGGGAATCTTCATGTTCCATTGTCACTTCAATTAGCCTCTGTGGATATGGAATCTTTGTCTCATATACCTCCACCACTTCATCCTTCATTGCAATTTCATTTGATACAGGGACCTTTTGTTCTTGTTTTTCCACTTTCTTTCCCACAAATTGATCTACATTCTCACTGTTTGATAATTCTGAGTTTCTCCTTATTTGCTCAAAGTGCCCATCCATCTTCTTGAGGAGGATTTCTTGCCTTTTCTAGGATTGTTCTTGTCTTTCCAAAAATTCTCTGGACTTTTGAAGGAGATCCTCTGCTAGCTCAAGAGACGAGGGTTTAGAGTAATTTTGTGAACATGGATGTGTTGTGGTGAAGTTGTTTTGAGGGGTGTGGAGTGAATTTTGTGAATTGTGGAATGAATTTTTTGGATGGTGAAATGAGTTGTATGGGTCTTGGAGGAAACTTTGTGTTGAGGCATAGTCAAGTGATGAAGAATGTTCAAATGAGAAATTGGGAGGTGAAGGTGGACAATTTTGCATAAATGAATTGAAGGTTTGCTCAAGTGATGATGGCTCTTGATTGATGGAGTATGACACATTGGGTGCTCTTTGATTTTGATCCTCCTAAGCACAACTTGAATAATTGTTGAATTCATCACAGTATGGATCATCTTGTGTCATTGGTGGACAATTTTGCATGAATTTATTGAAAGCACACTCCAGTGATGATGTTTCTTGATTAACAAAGTATGGATCATCAAAGAGATCTTGAGAACAAGTAATAAGAAATTTAAATTGCATGAAGATTAAATCAGATCGAATCATGAGCAGAATTGTAAAGTTGCAGAGAAATAAAAGTGCAGAAGATGGAAATTGCAGGAATGTAAATTGGGAGCAATGTAAATAGAAAAGTAAAATTGCAGAGAAGGAAATTGGAGCTGAGGATTTGAAATTTGGATAAACTGAATTCAAGACTGAAATATAGAAAGTGCAGAAAAGAAAAGTGTATCAAAGAGAGCTTTCTATTCTATCCTACTCCTACTCCTATTGCTCTCTAGCAGAGCCAGCCTCCTTTTTTCAATGAAATGAAACTGATGCCTTTATATAGGCTTTACAAAATAAAAAATGAAATTGAAATTGAAAATAAATTACAATTTAAATGAAGTTCCTAATCTAACTGTTTCTCGTGCCTTTGAGTGATGTCAATGGGCTTTGTTGGTTCGGCCTTGAATGAAAATGGGTTGGAGGTGCATGCTCCAGTGGAGCATTTGGTTATGAAAGTGAACGCCCCGTTCACTTTGCTTGGTGCTTCCTCACGTCCCAAGTTTTCTTCTAGCATTCCCTTTCTGAATGTTGTGTTCCTTTTCTGAACGCTGGCTTCTCATGGGCGCTCCCTTTGGTTGAGCGCTCCGTTCCTTTGCAGCGCTCCCTTGGTCGAGCGCTTCTCTTAGCGCTCTCTTGGTTGAGTGCTACGTTCCCTTTTTTGAACGCCCTTAGTGCATGGCCCCTCTCCAAGCTGAAATTCTCGCAAAAGTTATCAAAGTGAGCATGGCGCTCACTTTGCTAACGAGCGCTACTCCAAATATTGGCTTTTGAGGGTGGTTTTTGGGCCTTAAAGGTGCCTATCACTTGTACTTCAATTTCTTGCCAAATATATATTTTTATATATCTTTGGAAAGGTCTGAATGTCAGCTTTGCAATGCAACTGAAAGTGCATCAATTGGACATCTGTAGCTCAAGTTATGGTCCTTCGAAGAAGGCATGGTCATGCTGTTTGGGAGGCCGAAAACGCTCAATTAGTGAGTGTGGCGTTCACTTAGTGAGCGCTGCTTTGGAGGCCAAAGTTAGCGCCAGCTTCTGAAGCCTAAACTTAATGTTCACCCCATACTATTATATATCGTTGGAAAGCTCTGGATGTCTACTTTCCAATGCATTTGAGAGCACATCATTTAAAGCTCTACAACTCAAGTTATCCTCCTTGGAAGGTGGAGAGGTTAGCTGACCTTACTGCAAGTTGATACTATGTTCATCTTTGCACTTTCGGAGTAAGTTTCCTCCCTCAGATTTAGTGTCTACCATGCAGTGCCATATATTCTTGGAAAGCTCTAGATTCCTACTTTCCAATGCCACTAGAATCACCTCATTTGGAGCTTTGTAGCTCGAGTTATTCTTGTTGGAGTGTGAAGAGGTCAGGGTTGCAATTCCTCTTTGCTCCTTTTGAGCTTAATTGAGCTTAATTTGTGCTTCTTTGATTCTTTTTCTACTTATTTCCTACAAAGTTTATCAAATAAAAAGATAAAAGAAATATACCATTTAAGCACAAAAGAATTCAATATTCAAGCACTAATCATCAATTTCTTGTATGAAAAAGCATAGAAAAATATGACATGATGACATGTCATCAACAACTCTACCTCCAAGATAAAGTTCTGAGGCATTTCATTTCTCTTTGTCAAGCTCCCTACTCTTTGGCATTCATCACACTGATTTACAACTTCCTTGGCATCTTTGAATATGGATAGCCAATAGAAGCCACTCTGAAGAATCTTGGTAGCTGTTCTCTCGGCCCCAAAATGCCCACCATTACCTAAGCTATGACAGTGCCATAGGATATTTCTCATCTCACTTTCTAGCACACACCTTCTGATCATCCCACCTGGACATCTCTTGAAAAAAAAGGGTTTATCCCACAAGAATTGCTTGGCTTCAGTGAGCAACTTCTTCACTTGTTGTGTGGTGTAGTCTTGAGGAATCCTTCTTTCCACCTTGTAATTTGCAATATCGGCAAACCAAGGTGCTTGTTGGACTTGAAATAGATGCTCATCTGGGAACTTCTCATTCACTGGTTGTGGTGCTTCTTGGTTAATCTCTTGTGGTAGCCTTGACAAATGATCTGCAATTTGGTTCTCACTTCCTTTCCTATCCCTTACTTCAATGTCAAATTCTTGTAGCAATAGCACCCACCTAATAAGCCTTGTCTTAGCATCCTGTTTAGACATGAGGTACTTGAGAGCAGCATGGTCAGTGTATATTACAATTTTTGACACAATTAAATATGGCCTGAATTTGTCAAATGCATATACAATTGCCAATAGTTCCTTTTCTGTAGTGGTGTAGTTTTTTCTGTGCCACGTTTAACACTTTACATGCATAGTATATGACATGATGCAATTTATCCTTCCTTTGTTCCAACACAGCACCAATTGCAAAGTCACTTATATCACACATAAGTTCAAAGGGGAGCCCCCAGTCTGGGGGTGTGATGATTGGTGCTGTAGTGAGTTTAGTTTTCAAGGTCTCATAATCATATTTGCATTCATCATAAAAAATAAATGGATTGCCAACCGCCAGTAAGTTACATAGTAGTTTAGCTATCTTTGAGAAATCTTTGATGAATCTCCCGTAAAATCCAGCATGCCCAAGAAAACTTCTTACTGCTTTCACATTGATTGGTATAGGAAGCTTTTCTATGATTTCTATTTTAGCTTTGTCAACTTCTATACCCTTGCTTGAAATTTTATGCCCAAGAACAATGCCTTCTGGTACCATGAAATGGCATTTTTCCCAATTCAGGACTAAGTTTATTTCTTGGCATCTTTTTAAAACAAGGGTTAGATGATGCAAACAAGTGTTAAAAGAGTCACCAAAAATAGAAAAATCACCCATAAACACCTCTAAGAATTTCTCTACCATGTAAGAGAATATGAAAAGCATACACCTTCGAAAGGTTGCTGGAGCGTTGCACAGCCCAAAGGGCATGCTTCTGTAGGCAAAGACTCCGAAGGGACAAGTAAAATAGGTCTTTTCTTGGTCCTCGGGATCCACCTCATATGGTTCTCTTTCTCAGGGGGGTATTGCATTGCCTTAAAGACATTGATGATCATTTGCTCATTATGTACTCTGAGAACCATTTCACCTTTTTCACATCAATGATGGCTCTTGCTGTGGCTAAGAAAGGTCGTCCCAAGATAATTGAGTTGTTTCCTTCCTCTTCCATGTCTAAGATCACATAGTCCGCAGGGAAAATAAACTCTCTAACCTTCACCAATAAGTTTTCCACAACTCCCATTAGGTATCTTGAGGGATCTATCAGCCATTTGAAGTGACATTCTAGTGGGTTTAACTTCCTCTATTGACAGCTTCCTCATCATGGATAGTGGTACAGCTTCTTCATCATGGATAGTAGCATCAAATTGATGCTGGATCCCAAGTCACATAATGCTTTGTCAATTGGTATGAAAAAGCTTCCTGGATCCTTGAGTTTGGGTGGCAAATCTTTCTGGATTACAGCACTACATTCCTGGGTGAGAATCACAATTTTCTTCTCTTTCCAGCTCCTTTTCTTGGTGATGAGTTCCTTGAGAAACTTTGCATAGAGTGGCATTTGTTCTAAGGCTTCATCTAGTGGAATGTTAATCTCTAATTTCTTGAAAATCTCTAAGAACTTGGGGAATTGTTGATCCTTCATTTCCTTGTGCAATATCTGAGGGTAAGGTAGTTGAAGAACATATGGTTTTACTTCCTCTTTCTTCTCTTGTGGTTGTGACTCTGAGACTTGCTTGCCTTTCTTTAGACCTTGTGGTTCATTGCCCTTCTTGTGGTCTACTTTATCATTTTCCTCAATCTTTATCTCTTCCTTGTTTTCAACTATGTTATCCTCTCCCAATGTTTTATCACTCCTAAGTTGTATTGCCTTGCACTCTTCCTTTGAATTTGGAATGGTGTCACTTGGAAAGGCATTAATTGGCCTCTCAGCAGGTTGCTTGGACAGTTGCCCTATTTGTCTTTCAAGGTTTCTCATTGATGCTTTATAATTCTTGCTTGCCATCTCTTGATTCTTCATGAGCTTCTCCATAATCATCTCTAAATTAGAGATTCTTTGAGACTCTTGATGTGGCTGGGGTTGTGAATGAGAGGTTGGTTGTTGATGGAAGTTGGTTGGGTTATTTGGAGGATTATTTTGTGTGTAGAATGTGGATATAGAGACATTATTTTGTGGTTCTCTGTATGGATTGTTGTTAGTGGGGTGATGGTTCTGGTTACTTGTGTTGTGAAAGTTATTGGGATTAGAGTTCCTCTGCCATTGGTTCTGGTTGTCTCCCCACCTTAAGTTGGGATGGTTCCTCCATGAGGAATTGTATGTGTCCCCATGGAAATCAATATGGGGAGAGCTTGTGTTATGCATGTATTGGACTTGCTCAAGCTACTGCTCATTGTTGTATGCTGATGGGTGGGAATTTGCACAGCAGCAAATCTTCTTCGACAAGTGTACCTAATCGTCAAGTAATAACTCAAAAGAGTGAGGTCAATCCCACAGGGATTGATGGATCAACCAACTTTAGTTGGGTGATGAGTCTAGTCAAGCGAATATTGAAAGGTTTTGGTGAAATTTAATGAGCAGAATATAAATCCTCAAAGAGAGTAGAACAACAGGATGCAGAGTGCTGGAAATTTAAATGATGAAAGGTAAATGACAAAAACTTAAATGGCAGGAAATGTAAAGAACTGAAATATAAAGAGCAAGAAATTAAAAGAGCTGAAATCTTAAATGACAAGATAGTAAAGGCAAGAACGTAAATGGCAATGAAAAGTAAATTGCATGAACTGTAAAGGAGATTTGGGTGCTGGGAATTAAAGAAAGCAGTGAACCAAAGCAATTAAAGGAAACTCAAAGTAAGCAAAGTGAAGAATAATAGAGAAAAAGATTCATTAGAGATAGGAGATATCATAATCCATCATGAATCAATGGGTCTCAATTTTATTCTCAATCATATGAAGTAGATATATGGCGAACTGTAATTAATTGAGTCCCAATTTCTTGGAAACCCAATTTCTCTAAACATAATCAATTTTCCAATTCCTTAATCTAATTGTCATGAGAAGAGGTTAAGTGCATTTTCTTATCCATAAGCCACACAAGTTCTCAAGATCTCAATTCCTCCCGAATGGTGTTGATCAAGAGAGTTGTGATAGATAGAGCTCTAAACTAATTTCTATGATTCCCCTTCTGAGGCTCACATAGAAATTTAATGGATCTAAACCCCCTTCCGGAGTGGGTAGATCAAATAAGAACGGAAGTTATCTCTTAGCTACAACAAGCGGATTGAGACGAAGAAGAATTTCATTCATTCATTTGAATTACAATAGTGGCCTCCCCCTAATGATTGGGGTTTAGTTAATCATTGCTCTAAGAACAAATGCAAGAAATAGAAATTGCATGAAAATAAACTAAATCCAATACAAACTAAAATGTAAAATTGTAGAAAATAAGTGTATCATAACTAAGAGTCCTTGGCTCTCTGGAGTCTCTAATCCTCCAGTATCCGAGAGCTCCCTTTTCATGTTCAAAAACTATTCTATTTATACTCTTCTTCTCATCTTCAAATGGGTCTTAAAGTACTTGGATGTGGCCTTTTGGTCTTGGTTGAAGTAAGCTTGGAGTTGCTCTTGAAGTTAATGCTGAAGTTAGTACACTAACGTTGCATAAGTGCCCCCTGAAAACTGGTGTTAACACTGGTGTTAGCACACTAACGTGCCCACTAACGCTCTTTCTTGTGTGCGTACGCACACTGCTTTGTGCGTGCGCACACTGAAAATTTTTCTTCTTCTGCGTACGCACACTATCATGTACGTATACACACTAGCCAAAATTTCCAATGCTAGCGTTAGAACTGGCATTAGTGCATAGCGTTAGTGCGTTAACATTCCACTTGTGCGTATACACACTGCTTTGTGCGTACGCACACAAGGCAATTCTTCCAGCTTCCAATTTGTGAATTTGTTAAGGACGTTAGTGTGCTAACTTGAAGTAATGTTAGCACACTAACGTTGGTGCCATTCTTTTGTGTAGCAACGTTGGTGAGCCAACTTTGGGCCACCAACGTTGCTTGTCACTTTTGCAACGTTAGTGGGCAACGTTAGTGAGCCAACTTTGGCCATTAACGTTGCTCCCCTCTTCCTTGGCAACGTTATTAGCAACGTTAGCGAGCCACCTTGGGTCACCAACGTTGCTTCCTCTTTCCTTGGCAACGTTAACCATAGCGTTAGTGGGCTAACTTTAGCCACTAACGCTATGGTCTCTATGTAAGAACCAGAGTTTTTCACGTAAAACCGTTTTTATAAAATAATTTTGTGCACGGAATAGATTCAAAATCTAGAAGTTTTAATTGGAAAATATAAAGGTGAAATTTTCGTTTTAATGAATTTTTCTGAGTTAGAAAAATGTAATTTCTGTGAAAAACCGAGAAGGACCGCAAACCAGCAGCTGAACCAGTTGAATCGATTTAAGTCTGTCCGGCACTGTATTTTGAGAAAAATGAGATTTTGAAAATTGACTTATTGTTTTAAAAGGGAAAAAATAATTTAGAATTGAATACCGGGCGCTAATCTTAAAGGTTTTGGCCCAAAGTGGGCCAAACGGGCTAAAACCGCTAACTGGTTGGACCGAACCCACGTGGGCCCAATTCCAACATATATAACCCTTATTAAATGAGCATTTCAGCTTATTCACTCACCAAAGAAGGTGAAGGCACGCTGAAATTAGAGAGAGGGAGGAGAGCTCCATGTCACTATTCATCTCCTCCTTCAAAGCTCCATAACTTTTGATCCGGAGCTCCGATTGACGAGCCGTTTATGCCCACGTGAAGCTCTCGACGAGCTCTTCCTTTCTAACTAAGAAAATTTGGTAAGATCCCGAAATTCACTCCCTATTTTCCTGCCCTAACTTCCACATTTTTGGGGATTTGGTTTTTGAGTGAATTGTGGTTTTGCTTGTTTAGGTGATATCTTATAGCGGGTAATTGTTGGATTTTACTCCTAATCTCATTGGATAAGATAAGGTTTCACTAAACCCATGTGTTTAGTTGTTTTTGTGAACCTTAGGTTTGATGTTGGTATGTTTTATGATGTTAGATTAGGTTTTGGTGTTTGTTGGAGTGGATTGATGCTTTGAATCGAGCTTGGTGGCTTCATTTTGATGTTTGCTGCATTTTGGGAATCGACCAAGGTATGGTTTCAGTTTTCTTTACGTAATATATAATGTTTCTGGACACTTAGGCTAGTTGACCCTAAGATAGGATTGAATGATATTGGCATATGAGTAATTATATGTGAATTGACGTTAATTGTTGGTTGTATTGGATTAGTGTGGCTGATGATTATTGTTGGGAATTATTGTTATTGATGAAAATTTAAGGTAATAAGTTAATGTAAAATATTTGTGGTGGTTTGGAGTAAAGGATATTGATGATTATGATGTGTGATGATGTATGTTGATGATGATTTTTTTGGATATTGATTCTTGTGGTTGATGTTAGGTTAAGGTTGATGGATTATTGTTGATGTGTAATGTTGTTGAGAGTTGTTGGTATTGTTGATGATTGATGATGATTTGTGGAAATGTTATTGATGAATGAGAAGAATTAGGATTGTTTGTGATGATCGTTATTGTTGGATAATAATGATTTTGGTGGTGTGGGATAGTGTAAATGGGAGATTATTGACGGTTGAGATTGAGGAATGAGTGGTATGAGCTTTTGTGCTGATTTGGTATTAATTGGATTGTGAGTAGTTTGGTTTTGAAGTGAGGGTTTTGTTGAAAGTAATTTTTTTAAAGTTTTGGTAAAAACAGATTGTTAGCAAAGTTTGACGGATTATAACTTGAACCTCAGTTTTCAAAATTTGTTGGAATTTACTTTAAATTAAAGTTTATTGAAAACTCTCCAAATTGATATAAAGTTTGTAAAATTTGGACTTTTGTAGAGGAAGTTATGATCATTCAAAGTTTGGTGTCAAAATTTGAAATTCTACAAAGTTGCAGAATTTTGTGATTTCTGGTATGTGCGCACGCACAGCCTTGTACGCACGCACACCCCTATGATTTTTTGAACTTGTGCGTACGCACAGCCTTCTGCGTACGCACACACAGGGAAAGGCTTGCTGTTGGCAGCGCTAGCATAGTCTGTGCGCACACAAACCAATGAAGATTTATAGCCTATGTGCACGCACAGCCCTGTGCGCACGCACAAGTTTGGAAGGTCAGTTTGTTGGGGGTGCTGGTGAACAGAATTATAAAATTTGGTACCTGTGCATATGCACACCCCCTATGCGTACGCACACATTTTGAAAATCTCTTTGGACATGCGCATGCACAGCCCTGTGCGTATGCATACACCTTGTTTCTCAAACTTAAACTTTGTTTTCAACTATTTCACTTTCCCAACAAGCTTGTAAGCTTATGTGACACCATTTTAAGACACTTGGGCTTATTTTTGGTATCGAACATGGAAAGTATCTTGGGAGGATTTGATGTGGTACCATTTTGAAAAGTTAGCGAACGGAGGTTTAGGTTTCTGGTGTATTGATGATGAGTTTGGTTGAGGGAGAAGGAAGAGTAGTGAACTTGGTGAGTACTGACAACGAATTGAGAAGCTGATGAACTAATGAGTTCGTAATGAAAAATTATAAACTTATGATGGCTATGATGAGTTGAGAGTTTGGAAAAGAATGATGAGGAAATTATTGGAATATATGAGAGTGTGTCGAGCCTATATCTCTAGCGTGGCAGATTATTCTGCCGCTTGACTGGTTGTTGTTGAGAGTGTGCGGAGCCTATATCTCCAGCGTTGCAGATTGTTCTGCCGTATAACTGGTTGTTGTTGAGAGTGTGCGGAGCCTATATCTTCGGCGTGGCAGATTGTTCTACCGCATGACTGGTTGTTGTTGAAAGTGTGTGGGGCCTATATCTCCGGCATTGTAGATTATTCTGCTGCATGAATTATTGTGGTAGTTTCCATCTCTGCTGCAGGAAGTGTGCGGGGTCTATATCCTTGGCATAGTAGACTCCCTACTACATGAGTGTGCAGGGCACTATATCTCTGACGTAGCAGATTCACTGCTGCATGAGTGTGTAGGGCACTATATTCCTGTCATGGCAGAAAAGGATACATCCGGGAGGATGTGTCGGGTTGGAATT
>NC_029789.2:70429999-70430905 GCF_000816755.2 Arachis ipaensis | reverse complement strand
ATTCATCTTGTTGCTCAGATTAGGTAATTTTCTTTTTGTTTTCTTTTCAAAAATTTTTCAAAAATTTTTCAAAATTTTCTTCTTTGTTTTCGAAAAAAAATTTTTTTTTTTTTTAAAAATATATTTTTCTTCAAAATTTTTAAGAATGAATTCTAGTGTTTCAGATAACATGTTTTAGCTTGGCTGGCTATTAAGCCATGTCTAACTCCCAGGATTTTGATTGAGGACTATGAATTCATTGCTTCCTTTTTCCCAAATATTTTCGAAAAAAAAAATTTACTAAAAATAATGTTTTCAAAAATAAATTATTCTATGGCTTCAAAATTTTTAAGAATGAATTCTAGTGTTTCATGAAATATGTTGAATCATATCTGGCTGTAAAGCCATACCCAAACTACTTTGGGATTGGTATTCAACTAATCACTCCAGCCCATGTAATTATATGTTAAAGCTTGGCTGGCTGTTAAGCCATGCCAGACCCTTTGATTGGAGCTTTGAGACTAACATGGTAAGATTCCTGGAATTCATATTAAAAATTTTGGAATCCTTATTTTTCCTTTTTCTAAATAAATTTTCGAAAAAAAAAATAAATAAAAATACAAAAAATTTAGAAAATCATAAAAATCAAAAATATTTTCTGTTTCTTGTTTGAGTCTTGAGTCATATTATAAGTTTGGTGTCACTTGCATATGCATATTGCATTTTTTCGAAAATATCATGCATCAATAGTGTTCTTCATGATCTTCAAGTTGTTCTTGGTAAGTCTTCTTGTTTGATCTTGATGAATTTTTGTTTTGTGTCTTTTCATGTTTATCATATGCATTCTTGAATTCTTAGTGTCTAAGCATTAAAGAATTCTAAGTTTGGTGTCTTGCATGTTTTCTTTGCATTAAAAATTTTTCAAAA
>NC_029789.2:70427275-70429733 GCF_000816755.2 Arachis ipaensis | reverse complement strand
GCTCAGAATAAAATATTGACTCAGCAAGTCAATATGATTTCTCAGAGTCTGAATGGAATGCAAGCTGCATCCAACAGTACTCAAGAGGCTTCTCCTGAAGAAGAAGCTTATGATCCTGAGAACCCTGCAATAGCAGAGGTAAATTACTTAGGTAAACCTTATGGAAACACCTATAACTCAACATGGAGAAATCATCCAAATTTCTAGGACGTGAATCCCGAGGAGGAAGACCTCCTGGGACGTCCAGTGGTCAATAAGGAGCTTCCCTCTGAGGAACCAAAGGACTCTGAGGCTCATCTAGAGACCATAGAGATTCCATTGAACCTCTTTATGCCCTTCATGAGCTCTGATAAGTATTCCTCTTCTGAAGAGAATGAGGATGTTACTGAAGAGCAAACTGCCAAGTTTCTTGGTGCAATCATGAAGCTGAATGCCAAATTGTTTGGCATTGATACTTGGGAAGTTGAACCTCCCTTGTTCATCAATGAACTAAGTGATCTGGATCAACTGACATTGCCTCAGAAGAGACAGGATCCTGGAAAGTTCATAATCCCTTGTACCATAGGCACCATGATCTTTAAGGCTCTGTGTGACCTTGGTTCAGGGATAAACCTCATGCCCCTCTCTGTAATAGAGAAATTGGGAATCTATGGGGTGCACGCTGCTAAAATCTCACTGGAGATGGCAGACAGCTCAAGAAAACAGGCTTATGGACAAGTAGAAGATGTATTAGTAAAGGTTGAGGGCCTTTACATCCCTGCTGATTTCATAGTCCTGGATACTGGAAAGGAAGAGGATGAATCTATCATCCTAGGAAGACCTTTCCTAGCCACAGCAAGAGCTGTGATTGATGTTGACAGAGGTGAAATAGTCCTTCAATGGAATGAGAACTCCCTTGTATTCAAAACTCAAGGATCTCCCTCTGCAACCATGGAGAGGAAGCTTGAAAAGCTTCTCTCAAAGCAGAGTCAACTAGAGCCCCCACAGTCAAACTTTAAGTTTGGTGTTGGGAGGCCACAACCAAACTCTAAGTTTGGTGTTGAACTCCCATATCCAAACTCTAAGTTTGGTGTTGGAGAGTCTCAACAAAGCTCTGCACATCTGTGAGGCTCCATGAGAGCCCACTGTCAAGCTATTGACATTAAAGAAGCGCTTGTTGGGAGGCAACCCAATATTTATCTAATTCTTATTTTTATTGTTTTTCATGTTTTCTTAGGTTCATGATCATGTGGAGTCACAAAATAAATATAAAAATTGAAAACGGAATCAAAAATAGCAGAAGAAAAATCACACCCTGGAGGAGCATCTGTCTGGCGTTCAAACGCCAGAACAGAGCATAGTTCTGGCGCTGAACGCCCAGAAATGGCAGCAAAGGGGCGTTGAACGCCCAAAATGGGCACCAACCTGGCACTGAACGCCCAGAGTTGTGTGCAAAGGCATTTTACATGCCTAATTTGGTGCAGGGATGTAAATGCCTTGACACCTCAGGATCTGTGGACCCCACAGGATCATCCCAGGATCTGTGGACCCCACATGATCCCCACCTACCTCATCATCTCTCTTTCCATTCATGATCATCCCTTCTGTTTTCCATTTACCACTCACATCCATACACCCACCACCTTCAAAATTCAACATCTCTCTCCCACCCAATCCCACCCATATGGCCGAACACACACTCCCATCCATCTCCTCCATATCTTCTTCTTAGGCAGAAAAGGCTACATCCGGAAGGATGTGTCGGGTTGGTATTTACAGACCGACAAGTGATATCACGAGCCAATAGGACAGGTATTCATAATATGCATCTTCTATGTGCTTGTTTACTTTGATTACTTGAGTTTGCTTGTTTGTATAACATGCCTAATTGCTTCTTGAATTAATTGTGATATATGATTATTACCTGTGTATTATTTGCTTGCATTAATTGTGTTTGTCTGGTGCTGAGGAGGTTAGGTAGGCGGTGGTGATGGGATCGTACGTAGGTTAGGTTGGCGAAGGCTGTGGGATACAGCGGTATGATTAGTATTAGTTAGAATTTCCCCTAAGTTTAGATAACCTTGTTTAATGTTTATGGTATAAGTTATTTATTTTATTCTAAGCTTGAATATCCATACTTGATGTGAAGTTCTAGGATTGCCTTCGGCGTCCCAGAGCCTTACATCTTACATATGGAGCACTGTTACCATACTAAGAACCTCTGGTTCTCATTCTATACTTTGTTGTTGTTTTTCAGAAGAAGGTTACAAATCCACCTCGATGAGATTTCGGATATGGTGACAGAGCGGACTATGGTTTGATAACCGGAATTCACTCCTCATATAAAATTAATGAATCTGTTCTTTTGGCAAGCGCACCAAAAATATCATCAAGTAATAACCCACTAGGAGTGGGATCGTATCCACAGAGATTGGTAGATTTGAGCAATTTTAATGAATGGGTGAATTAGTCAAGCTGA
>NC_029789.2:70418826-70427192 GCF_000816755.2 Arachis ipaensis | reverse complement strand
AATGACTTAATTGTAAATGGGAATGGGGAATAACAGAATGTAAAGAAAGCTATAAAGAATGTGGAAGATAAGAATAGGAGAAATTCATTGAGATCTGGAGATGTTGTTCTCTTTGGATTAAATCCAACTCATCTCATCTTCAATCATGCAACTCATTGACCTCTTGGCAATCATGATTGATTGAACCCCAATCCCTTGGCGATTCAATCTCTCAGATCTTGATCAATAGCCAATTCCTTGGTCTAATTGCTCATGAAGAGAGATATGCTTGGTCCCTGATTATACCACACATCCTCATAGATCCAAGTAGAGGGTGGATTATATGTCACCATATCCAATCACCAAAACCCAGATTCTACTCAAGTGTGAGAAGGGATTTCTAGCATGGTTTCATGTTTCCTTTTCCAAGGTTCCCATGAAACCCATTTTGCATTCAACCTCTTTCCCAAGATGATTGAACACTAACATTAAAATGAAATTCCATCTAGCAAATCAAAGAGAAGATGAAGAGAAGAAAAAATTCACTATCATTAATCCATCAAGTACAACAGAGCTCCCTCTCTCAATGAAAGGGAATTTAGCTACTCATAGCTTGAGAGAAAAGTACAAGAAATTTGAAGAAGATGATGTGAAAATTAAATCTAACTATACTTCAACAAAAATACTACTCAACAACCCCTTTTCAGTACTTTCAGGGGTTATTTATACTACTCCTAGCACTAGAATTAAGAAAATACAAAAGAGAAAAGTAAAATTACAGCTAGAGGGAAAGAGAACTCCAAAAACGTGCCTCTCCATGCTTGGCGTGTGGCTGGCGCTTGATTGGCATGCCACGTCTAGCCACTAAGTTTGGCTTGGCGCGCCACGCCTAGTCCCTCAAGTGGCACGCCCCATGCATCCATCTCTCTGGCGTGCCACGCCTTCGAGCTCAAGTGGCACGCCCAGGGTCTTTTTCATCCTTGGTTAGCCTGGCGGGCCACGCCTTCGAACCCAAGTGGCACTTCCAGGCGTTTTTAAAGCTTGGTTAGCCTGGCGTGCCACACCTTCGAGCCCAAGTGGCACGCCCAGGCTCTTCCTTCTTGTTTTTCTTCCTTGGACAATTGAACTAGCGTGGCATGCCGAAGGTCTAGCGTGCCACACCTATTGTGGTTGCCTCATCTTCCTATCTGGATTTTACTACCGGTGTGCCACGCTCAGCATTTGGCGTGCCACGCCCATGAAGACCCTTCTTCACATCTCTGGAAAACATAACTGGCATGCCACGCGCAGCGTGTGGCGTGCCACGCCAATAATGCATGCTTCTTTGCTCCAGTAGCTGGCGTGCCACGCCCAGCATTCAAGTGGCACGCCTAGTCTTCTTCTCCTTGGTTGCTCAATTTGGCATGCCATGCCTTCGACATCAAGTGGCACACCCAAGTTGGTGGTGAATGCTGGCATGCCACACCTTCGACCTCAAGTGGCACGTCCAACATTGGTGTTTGGTTTTCTTTAGCATTGGCGTCCCACGCCTGGAACCAAAGTGGCACGCCCAAGTAAGGATGATTGCTGGCGTGCCACGCCTTTGATACCAGGTGGCATGCCTAGTGTTTGGCCCTTCTCTTCCTCCTCTGGAGAATTGAACTGGCGTGTCACGCCTGGATGTTCAAGTGGCACGCCCATATTGGTGTGTCTTCTTCAAGCTTGGCGTGCCACGCCTGGGTCTTCAAGTGGCACGCCCAAGTTTCGATACCATGTGGCACACCCAAGTGGTTGTGTCTTCTTCAAGCTTGGCATGCCACGCCTTTGATACTAAGTGGCACGCCCAAGTGATGGGCTAGAGCTGGCGTGCCACGCCTTCGATACCAAGTGGCATGCCCAAGTGGTTGTCCTCTTCTGGATTGATGAACTGCCATGCCACGCCCAATGGTTCAAGTGGCACGCCCATGGTTTATGGTGGACTTGGCGTGCCACGCCTCTATTGTGGCCTTCAACATTGCTCTCTGGAAAATGATACTGGCGTGCCACGTCCAGCAGGTGGCGTGCCACGCCTTTGTTAAAGCTTTGATAACCTTCTCTGGAAAATGCAACTGTTGTACCACACCCAGCTCCTGGCATGCCACACCCACATACTTTCATGGCGTTTGTTTCAAGTGGCACGCCAGTTTCACCCACAAATTCTCTTGGTGGTGCCATTGGAGTGAGAAAAGAGGTTTGAAAGGTTGAAGAAGAGTGCAAAGAGAGTAAGCAAACTTCAACACCAAACTTAGGACTTGATTGTCCCAATCAAGAAAAGGAAAAGAATGGTAAAGAAAATGAAAACAAAAGAGGAGGGAAAGTGTGAAAGTTCTTTTCATGTATGAAGTTGGGGTTCGAAGTGTGAAGAAAGGTGGGAAAGTGAGTGGCTTTTATAGGGGTGAGAAGTGTAGTCTGGAGGGTGGGAAGTGAAAGCAATTCAATGTTTTCCCACTTGGGAAATGGCGCCTAACGTGGGAAGAGGCGCCAATCCTTATCCTTTTTGGCTTCTTGCATGTGTTGAGTTCCAAAGTGCAAGTACACTTTGACTCCTTGCTTGATGAGCCATCAATCATGTGGGCCCCTTCCTCTCTCCTGAAAATAGAATCCGAAAACCCTATTAGTGAAAAAAAATTCATCACATTCCCTCTATCAACATCTCTTTGTGTTTTTGAGAATTTGTGACACTGTCAAAATCAATGGAATCCACCCTAACATATACAAGCTTCTTTTATTCCCATTTTCACTGAGAGACAAAGCCACACATTGGTTAGAAATATTCCCTAAAGAGAGCATCACCAGCTGGGATGATTTAGTTAGCAAATTTCTAGCCAAATTTTATCCACCCCAAAGAGTTATCAAGTTAAAAACTGATGTGCAAACCTTCAGACAGCAAGAAGCAGAATCATTGTATGAAGCTTGGGAGAGGTACAAAGCTCTAATCAGAATGTGTCCAGAAGGAATGTTCCGTGAATGGGTAGAGTTGCAGAATTTCTATGAAGGCTTATCCTTACCTTCAAGGAAAGCTTTGGATTATTCCTCAGGAGGATCTTTGTAAATGATAAAAACTGCTCAAGAGGCACATGATCTCATAGACTTGGTGGCCAACAATGAGTACTTCTACACCTCTGAAAGGCAAGTAGCTCCAAAGAAAGGTGTATTTGAGCTTGAAGGAGTTGATACCATACTAGCTCAGAACTCAGAACAAACTCATGCACCAGCAGCTTCAATAGCAAATTGAATCAATGTCAAAGAAAATGGATGGATTGCAACTTGCAGCAGTGAGCACACTAAGCAACCATCAGTGGTTTGGGTACAGCAGGAGGAAAATTATGAAGAGCAGCAGCAAGAGCAAGTGCAGTACATGCACAATCAAGGTCCTAGACCAAATGACTTCCATGGAGACACTTACAACTCATCCTGGAGAAATCACCCCAATCTGAAATGGGGAGAGAACCAAAACCAGCAGCCTTGGCAAAGAAACTCAAACTAGAACAATTCCAGAAACACAAACCATCAAAACACTAACCAAAACTAATACAGAAAACCACAAAATAATCAACCTCAACCTAACTACTATCCACCCAACAACCTATCCACTAACCAAAATAACTATCATCCACCCTCAATATCCCATAATCAACCACAACCACCCCAAGAATCTCAGAGGATCTCCAACTTGGAGATGATTATGGAAAAGATGATCAAGCACCAAGAATTGGCCAACAAAAATCATGAGGCTTCACTACGGAATCTAGAGAGGTAAATTGGTCAATTATCAAAGCAAACAGTAGCTAAAAGGGCACCCAATGCATTACCAAGTGACACTATTCCCAACCCCAAGGAAGAATGCAAAGCCATCCAATTAAGGAGTGGAAGAACATTGGTGAATGACAAAGAAACTAACAAGAGGCCAGTTGAGAATGATGAGGCTAGCAGCAAGGAAGAAGTGACACTCAAAAACAAGCAAGACCAAGAGAAGCTCAAGGAAAAAGAGGAACAACCACAAGCTTCAAAGAACAAGGAGAAAGAGGAACAACCACAAGCTTCAAAGAAGGAAAAGCAAATCATGGAGGAGCAATCACAAGAACAGAGGAAAATGGTGAAGGCTCACACCCCTTCTCTACCATATCCTCAAAGATTTCAGAAGGAGATCAATGATCAACAGTTTCCCAAATTCCTATAAGTTTTTAAGAAGCTAGAGATCAACATTCCACTTGCTGAAGCTCTAGAACAAATGCCTCTATATGCAAAATTTCTCAAAGAGCTCATCAATAAGAAAAGGAGCTGGAATGAGAAGGAGACAATGATCTTAACCCAGGAATGTAGTACAGTGATTCAGGAAGGCCTCCCACCAAAACTCAAAGACCCTGGGAGCTTCTACTTGCCTCTGTCTATGATGAGAAGGCTATCTATAAAAGAAGTGAAGCTTACGCAGATGTCATTGGGGCTAGTGGATAAATCTCTAGTAATTCCCAAGGGGGTGATTGAAAATCTTTTGGTCAGAGTAGGGAAATTCATATTCCCAGCAGACTTTGTAATCCTGGACTTAGGTGAAGAGGGAATGACTCTATTATATTGGGAAGACCTTTTATGGCCACAGCGATGGCCATTATTGATGTTGAACAAAGAGAAATGACTCTGAGGGCAAATGATGAGAAGATCACTCTGAATGTCTTCTGGGAAATACAGCACACTGTTGAAGAGAAAAGCTGCATGAGGGTTGAAGAAGAAGATGTACATTGGAAAGAAAAATCCAAGGAGACACTCCTCAGCTCACCTGTGAAGCAGGAGATGGACATTGGAAAAGAAAAAGAGGAAAAGGAACATGTGAAGGCTGAGAAGAGAAAGAAGGAAGAGATTGAAGATTTGATAATTGGGAAGGAAGTCCCTGACATAAAACCTGATGTAAAGACAGAAGAGCCACTAAAAAAAGGAAAGAAGAGCAAGAAAAAGGTTCCAAAAGGGTGGAAGAACAAAAGGATACCAACTGAAGGATTCTCAAAAGGGGACAGAGTAAGATTGATATACCAGCAGTTGGAGACAGATCCATAAACTGATGATTACTATATTGTCAATAAGATATTCTCATTGGAGCATATGGAGATTGATCATCAGCGCACAAGAAGAAGGTTCACAGTGAGAGGAGACAAACTGAGGCACCACAATCATCAGCCACCCTAACAAGGGACCAATGTCAAGTTAGTGACAATAAAAGAGCACTCCATGGGAGGCAGCCCATGATTTAATATTCTTGCTTTTGTTTTAATTTCAATAATTGATGGTTCTTCTAGCATAAATTTGAGCTCTCATGAGTAAATTTGATAACTGCACACATCATTTTTGAAGCATATGCTTGATTTCAAAGTTTGGTGTGCCTAAAGGAACTCTAAAATAGCTTTTGATGCATAATTGATCATAGAACAATTTTGGGATATATACTCATTTATTTTGTTTAAGTATATAGCCAAATCTTAAGTTTGGAGTCTATGTATGGTATGAATTACAAGAAAATCGTTTTTACTCAAAGGCTCAAATTCATGAATAGAAAAACCATACATTGCATCATTTTATGAGTTTATGGTAGCATGGTAGCAAATAAAATGTTTCTTATAATGAATATACCAACTATGACAGATATTCATTGGGTTTTATATGGATCATTTAGAAGAAAACAAGTTTGGTGTTCACCAAAATTTTGTTCAATTTCTAAGGGAAATGGTTTCTTATTCATAAATGAGGAACACATAGCAACATTTTCTTTTTATATATATATTACACCACCACCATATGAAATTTAAAGTTTGAGCTCACTATTGTCTAGATTCACGTGGATAGGAATGAAGGAGATTGGGAAAAAGACAAAAGAATGCATGCATATTTGGTTGTTGGTGCACGAATTGTGAATCACACTTTTCACAACGCGTACCACTAACCAGCAAGTGCACTGGGTCGTCCAAGTAATACCTTACGTGAGTAAGGGTCAAATCCCACGGAGATTGTTGGTTTGAAGCAATCTATGGTTATCTTGTAAATCTTAGTCAGGAAGTCAATTATGTTTATCAATTGAATTGTGAATAACTGAGAGAGCATAAATTAAAGGTTACTTGTTATGCAGTAATGGAGAATATGTTGGAGTTTTGGAGATGCTTTATCTTCTGAATCTCTGCTTTCCTCTATCTTCTGATTCACGCACGCACGTCCTCCTATGACAAGCTGTGTGTTGGTGGATCACCGTTGTCAATGGCTACCTTCCATCCTTCCAGTGAAAACTACGCTCACGCGCTCTGTCACAGCACGGCTAATCACCGGTTGGTTCTCGATTCGGTTGGAATAGGATTTACTATCCTTTTGCGTCTGTCACTAACGCCCAGCCTTCAGGAGTTTGAAGCTCGTCACAGTCATTCAATCCTTGAATCCTACTCGGAATACCATAGACAAGGTTTAGACTTTCCGGATTCTCATGAATGCCGCCATCAGTTCTAGCTTATACCACGGAGATTCTGATTAAGGAATCTAAGAGATACTCATTCAATCGGATATAGAACGGAGGTGGTTGTCAGACACACGTTCATGTTTTGAGAAAGGTGATGAATGTCACGGATCATCACCTTCATCACAGTTAAGCGCGAATGAACATCTTAGATAGGAACAAGCGTGTTTGAATGGAAAACAGAAATACTTGCATTAATTCATTGAGACACAGCAGAGCTCCTCACCCCCAACAATGGGGTTTAGAGACTCATGCCGTCAGAGAATACAAAGTTTAGATCTAAAATGTCATGAGATACAAAATAAGTCTCTAAAAGTTGTTTAAATACTAAACTAGTAGCCTAGGGTTACAAAATATGAGTAGACTGTGATGGATGATGCAGAGATCCACTTCTGGGCCCCACTTGGTGTGTGCTGGGGCCCACTAGGTGTGTGCTGGGGCTGAGACTTAAGCAATCCACCTGAAGAGGCCATTTGTGGAGTTGAACGCCAGTTTTTGTGCCAGTTTGGGCGTTCAACTCCAGTTTTTGATCCTTTTCTGGCGCTGGACGCCGAAATTGGGCAGAGGACTGGCGTTGAACGCTAGTTTACGTCGTTTATTCTTGTGCAAAGTATGAACTATTATATATTGCTGGAAAGCCCTGGATGTCTACTTTCCAACGCAATTGGAAGCACGCCATTTCGAGTTCTGTAGCTCCAGAAAATCCATTTTGAGTGCAGGGAGGTCAGAATCCAACAGCATCAGCAGTCCTTTTTCAGCCTGAATCAGATTTTTGCTTAGCACCTTCAATTTCAGCCAGAAAAATACCTGAAATTACAGAAAAACACACAACTCATAGTAAAGTCCAGAAATATGAATTTTTCCTAAAAACTAATAAAAATAGACTAAAAACTAACTAAAACATACTCAAAACTATATGAAATTATCCCCAAAAAGCGTATAAAATATCCGCTCATCACAACACCAAACTTAAACTGTTGCTTGTCCTCAAGCAACTAGACAAATAAAATAGAAGACTAATAGGTTGAGAAGCAATAATATCTCAGAGTTTTTGATTGAAGCTCAGATCCTAATTAGATGAGCGGGACTAGTAGCCTTTTGCTTCTGAACAGTTTTGGCATCTCACTTTATCCATTGAAGCTCAGAGTGATTGGCATCTATAGGAACTTAGAATTCAGATAGTGTTATTGATTCCCCTATTTCAGTGTGATGATTCTTGAACACAGCTATTTTATGAATCTTGGCCGTGGCCCTAAGCACTTTGTTTTCCAGTATTACCACCGGATACATAAATGCCACAGACACATAATTGGGTGAACCTTTTAGATTGTGACTCAGCTTTGCTAAAGTCCCCAATTAGAGGTGTCCAGAGTTCTTAAGTACACTCTTCTTTTTGCCTTGGACCCTGACTTTAACTGCTCAGTCTCAAGTTTTCACTTGACACCTTCACGCCACAAGCACATGGGTAGGGACAGCTTGGTTTAGCCGCTTAGACCAGGATTTTATTCCTTTAGGCCCTCCTATCCACTGATGCTCAAATCCTTGGGATCCTTTTTATTTGCCCTTGCCTTTTGGTTTTAAGGGTTATTGGCTTTTTGCTCTTGCCTCTTGGTTTTAAGAGCTTTTGGCTTTTTCTGCTTGCTTTTTCTTTTTCTTTCTATATTTTTTTTTCGCCTATTTTAATATGCATATATATATTTTTTTTTCTGCAAGCTTTGTTCTTTGCTGCTTTTTCTTGCTTCAAGAATCATTTTTATGATTTTTCAGATTATCAATAACATGTCTCATGTTCATCATTCTTTCAAAAGCCAACATATTTAACAGTCTTAAACAACAAATTCAAAAGACATATGCACTGTTCAAGCATACATTCAGAAAACAA
>NC_029789.2:70418562-70418660 GCF_000816755.2 Arachis ipaensis | reverse complement strand
ATCAAATTAGTTACTACTAATGATCATGTAATGAAGACACAAACATAGATAAGCACTTAACATAGAGAAAACGAAAAACAGAGAAAGTAAAAAGTAAG
>NC_029789.2:70416259-70417838 GCF_000816755.2 Arachis ipaensis | reverse complement strand
TTTTTTTTTCTGCAAGCTTTGTTCTTTGCTGTTTTTTCTTGCTTCAAGAATCATTTTTATGATTTTTCGGATTATCAATAACATGTCTCATGTTCATCATTCTTTCAAGAGCCAACATATTTAACAGTCTTAAACAACAAATTCAAAAGACATATGCACTGTTCAAGCATTCATTCAGAAGACAGAAAGCGTTGCCATCACATGTTAGAATTTTTCTTATTAAAAACTCAAAATTTTATTTCCTCTTATTCAAAAGATCTACTATTTTATTCATGTTTGCTGATGATGAGAAAAATAGACTATAACTTTAATTGGGGATAAAATCAAACTAGACACTAATTACTACTAATGATCATGTAATGAAGACACAAACATAGATAAGCACTTAACATAGAGAAAACGAAAAACAGAGAAAGTAAGAACAAGGAACGAGTCCACCTTAGTGATGATGGCATTTCCTTCTTGAGGCACCAATGATGTTCTTGAGCTTCTTTTATGTCTCTTCCTTGCCTTTGTGGCTTGATTCCTAGTGATTTTTGGTATTTCTATCCTCAGTTGCTTCCAATAATTATGTGGAGGGAAGTGCATCCCCTGAAGTATCTCTTGATTTGCAGCCACATGTTCTACCACTGAGCTATAGATCCTTCACATAATTGTTTTACCACACCAAACTTAAAATGTTGCTCGCCCTCGAGCAAAAGAAGAGGGAATAGATGAAAAAGAAGATGTGGAAAGAAAAAAAACTAGGATTATGAGGAGGGAAGGTGGGGATCCTGTGGGGTCCACAGATCTTGAAATTATCCTGTGAGGTCCACAGATCTTGAGGTGTCAAGGCATTTACATCCCTGCACCAATTTGGGCATGCAAAATGCCCTTGCACACAACTCTGGGCGTTCAGCACCAGGTTGGTGCCCATTTTGGGCGTTCAACGCCCATTTACTAGCCATTTCTGGCGTTGAACGCCAGAACCATGCTTGGTCTGGGCGTTCAGCGCCAGGATGTTGCCCATTTTGGGCGTTCAGCGCCAGAACCATGCTCTGTTCTGGCGTTGAACGCCAGAGTGGTGGTAATTTTTCAATTACCTCTATTTTCGCTTGATCCACCTCTATTCCCTTGTTTGAGATTTTATGCCCAAGAACAATTCCTTCAGTCACCATGAAGTGACACTTTTCCCAGTTTAAAACTAGGTTGGTTTCTTGGCATCTTCTCAAAACAAGTTTCAGATGATCAAGACAGGAGCTGAATGAGTCTCCATATACTGAGAAGTCATCCATGAAGACTTCCAGAAATTTTTCCACCATGTCAGAGAAAATAGAGAGCATGCATCTCTGGAAGGTTGCAGGCGCATTACATAGCCCAAATGGCATCCTTCTATAAGCAAACACTCCGGATGGACATGTGAATGCTGTTTTCTCTTGATCCTGGGGATCTACTACAATCTGGTTATAGCCTGAGTAGCCATCCAAAAAGCAGTAATAATCATGACCTGCTAGTCTCTCTAGCATCTGGTCTATGAATGGTAAAGGAAAATGATCCTTTCTGGTGGCTGTATTGAGCCTTCTGTAGTCAATACACATGC
>NC_029789.2:70412202-70414110 GCF_000816755.2 Arachis ipaensis | reverse complement strand
TGCAAATGGAATCTTTATTTCAAGAGTCTTTAGATAATCTGCAAAGCGAGCAAATTGCTTATCCTGCTCCTCTTTCCGGAGTTTTTGAGGATAAGGTATCTTGGTTTTATATTCCTCAACCTTAGTGGTTAAAGAAGCCTTTTTAGAGGGGTTGTTATCAGCACTTGTGTGTATCTGATCCCTCACTGGCAATTGAGCGCCAGAGTCAGAGGCTGGAGTGACGTCAGACGCCAGCTTACTGTCTGTTCCTGGCGCCTGAACGCCAGAAATGTGCCCATTTTGGGCGTTCAACGCTGGAATCTGCCCCATTTGGGCGTTCAACGCCAGATCCTTGCCCATTTCTGGCGTTGAACGCCAATCCTGCCTTGTTTCTGGCGCTGAACGCCAGTTTTGGGCATGGTCTGGGCGTTCAGCGCCAGCCTTCCACCCATTTTCTGGTGTTTTAGTGCCAGAATTATTTTTCCCTGGGCTCTTACTGTCCTCAAGTGAATCTTTGGTGGGTCGCTCATTTCTTGAATTTTTGATGCCTTGAGGTGGGGTATTTAATGTTTTCCCTCTTCTTAATTGAACTGCTTGGCATTCTTCTACTATTTGCCTTGATAGCTGCTGCTTTGTTTGCTTAAACTGTTCGTCCATATATATATTAGCTATCCTTGTCTCTTGTAGCCTGTCCTTGAATTCAGCTAGCTGGTTTGTTAGAAAATCCAATTGCTGATTGAATTCAGCAGCTTGTTTTACAGTACTGAATTCAGCAGTTACTGTTTTAACCTCTTCATTCATGGAAGGGTTGCTGCTTAGATACAGATGCTGATTCCTGGCAACTGTATCAATGAGCTCTTGAGCCTCTTCAATTGTCTTTCTCATATGGGGATATCACTTGGACTGATTTATCTTTTTATTTATTTTATTTTATAAGAAGTAAATACTTAATTAAAATAAAATAACTAAAAAGAATTTGAATTTTAAAATAAATTTTTTTTTAAAAAAATAAAAATTAATTAGTTAATAAAAAAGAAATTTTTGAAAAAGAGGGAAGATATTTTTGAAAATTAGAGAGAGAGAGAGTTAGATAGGTGGTTTTGAAAAAGTTAAGAAACAAACAAAAAGTTAGTTGGTTAGTTGAAACAAATTTTGAAAAGATAAGAAGTTAGGAAGTTAGAAGAGATATTTTGAAAAGATATTTTTGAATTTAGTGAGGAGAGAGAAAAACAATAAGGTAGTACAAGATTTAAAATTTTTAGATCTAATGCTCCTTGTTTTTGAAAATTTTGGAGGGAAAACACCAAGGAACACCAAACTTAGAAATTTTAAGATCAAGACACAAGGAAAACTCAACAACACTTTGAAGACTCACAAGAACACAAGAACATGAAGAAAGAACACCAAACTTAAAATTTTCAGAAAACCAAGCCAAAATTTTCGAAAACCAAAGGGAAATCAAAAAGAAAACACCAAACTTAAAGTTTGGCACAAAATTTAATAGAGAAAATATTATTTATGAAAAAGAAGGTTTTGAAAAGAATATAAAAGACTCTAACCCAATTATCAAGAACACAGATTAACGCTCTAGCCAAATGAGTTAGGGAACTTTCGAAAATTTTAGGAAAGATTATTTTTGAAAACACCAAACTTAAGATTTGGCACAGGATTTAATAGAAAAATTATTTTTGCAAAAGGTTTTAAAAATATGATAGCCAATTATCATGAACATAAACACCACGTTCTAAATAACTGAGCTATAAGTTTAAAGTATTTTAGCAAGGGATAAATAATAAAAGACTCTAAACCAAAAAAAAAAGAAAAATTTTTCCTAATCTAAGCAACAAGATAAACCGTTAGTTGTCCAAACACGAACAATCCCCGGCAACGGCGCCAAAAACTTGGTGCACGAATTGTGAATCACACTTT
>NC_029789.2:70407360-70412034 GCF_000816755.2 Arachis ipaensis | reverse complement strand
AGCTCCTCACCCCCAACAATGGAGTTTAGAGACTCATGCCGTCAAAGAGTACAAAATTCAGATCTAAAATCATGAGATACAAAATAAGTCTCTAAAAGTTGTTGAAATACTAAACTAGTAGCCTAGGGTTACAAAATATGAGTAGACTGTGATGGATGATGCAGAGATCCACTTCTGGGGCCCACTTGGTGTGTGCTGGGGCCCACTAGGTGTGTGCTGGGGCTGAGACTTAAGCAATCCACCTGCAGAGGCCATTTGTGGAGTTGAACGCCAGTTTTTGTGCCAGTTTGGGCGTTCAACTAGTTTTTGATCCTTTTCTGGCGCTGGACGCCGGAATTGGGCAGAGGACTGGCGTTGAACGCTAGTTTACGTCGTCTATTCTTGTGCAAAGTATGGACTATTATATATTGCTGGAAAGCTCTGGATGTCTACTTTCCAACGCAATTGGAAGTACGCCATTTCGAGTTCTGTAGCTCCAGAAAATTTACTTTGAGTGCAGGGAGGTCAGAATCCAACAGCATCAGCAGTCCTTTTTCAGCCTGAATCAGATTTTTGCTCAGCTCCTTCAATTTCAGCCAGAAAAATACCTGAAATTACAGAAAAACACACAACTCATAGTAAAGTCTAGAAATATAAATTTTTCCTAAAAACTAATAAAAATAGACTAAAAACTAACTAAAACATACTCAAAACTATATGAAATTATCCCCAAAAAGCGTATAAAATATCCGCTCATCAGTTGTCATAAAAGGAGGAAAGCAAGTCACATGTGCATGCATGGGGAAGCACAACGCTGCAGGAACCAGCACCTAGAAGGCCGAACCATGTGCCCAATGGAAGAGCAATCCTTGTCTTCAACCATCTCCACATGCAGGCCATCTATTTCATGGATCTTCAACAATAATTTGCTCAATCCTCACCCTTCATTACCACATAACCGAACCTATGCCTCCCTCCAACAATGCCTTCCTTTCTATAAAATGGCAGTAGCACTTCTCAAGCTCACATATCGTTGCTTTCTTCATACATTCATCCCAAACATGTTGCATCATCCTTCTCTCACCCAACGACATCACACAACACCTTACCTCCCATTCCTTCCATCTTAAACCATACCTAAACCAAATTTCATCCTTTATTCTCCCTTCTTTCCTTCATAATTCATGGCTTCATCAAGTTCTAGAATAAGGAAAGGAAAGGAACCAGCTGTAGCCATCCACCAACCTATGATACCAAGAGATTTAAGTCTCAATTTCATGAATCAAGGTATTATACGCTAATGGAATCAAAGAAAGTCATTCCAGAGATGGGATTCAGACTGAAAGATGGAGAATATCCCATCATGAGAAGAATAACCGTAGAGAGGAGATGAGAACTTCTATGTGAACCTCTCACAGACATAAGTGCAACCATGATAAGAAAATTCTATGCAAATGCTGTGAGGTCAAGCAAGACCAGCCCTCCCTACAAGAGCTATGTTAGGGGGGTTGAGGTAGATTTTAGCCCATCATCCATCATGAGAGTCTTGCAGATAAGAGTGATAACCTATGAAGAACCCAGCTTTGATGACAAAATGTAGGGTGATAATGATCCCGATGAGATACTAAGTGGTTTATGCCCTGAAGGCAAAGACTGGGAAAGGGACTCAGAAGGAAATCCAAGTTGCTTGAAGAGAATGGATCTCATACCTGAAGCCAAAGGTTAGTACGAGCTAGTGAGAAGATCTATACTCCCCACTGCAAATACATCTGAGGTCACAATACAGAGAGAAATTCTGACATATTGCATACTTAGGGGTGGAGAAATCAATATCCCACAGCTCATCGCAGATAGCATTCAAGAGATGGCTGAGAATACTGGCAAATCAAGCATGCTTGGCCACCCAAGTACCATTCTGAGGCTGAGAATACTCTTTGAGGATGCAGATACATATCGGGTAACAGGAGGCAGAGAAATCACCAAGCAAAAAATGGATGGTGTCCCTGAACCTGAAGAGGATAGAAGAGCTCAAGGAAGAAGGAGGAGAGCACAAGTGGAGGGGGAACAAGCTTCTGGTTCAATGGACTTAAGCCAAATGCAAAGAACCATTGAAGAAATGTCTTAACAATACATGAGAGCACAGGAGCAACAACAGGAGCAATACTTTAGGCAACAAGAGCAGTACTAGAAAGCCCAAGAGCAACAAGAGCATTGGCAGCAAGAAATGATGGAGATGCAAGAAAATTTCCAGCTCAAGATGTTGGATCAACAGAGAGAGTTTCAAGCAAGAATTCTTGAGGGGCAAAGGGAACAATCAGCAAAATTTCAAGAATCATTTAATAGATTGTCCCTACGACAGGCCAAGTATGGGGAGTACACCCAAAATCTCTACCAATGGAGAACATATATCATACAAATAGAGAGCATAGAAACTTGGACAGAATAGAGTCTGATATAGAAACTCAAGCAAAGTTGGACTATGTGGTCCATAGCGTGCCAGTATTGAACCAATAAATCAAGCCATTTGAGCAATGCCAAGAATTGGTAGACTGGTGGATGAAATTGTGATTACACCTTGATTATGTAAAATTCATTGCTCTTTCTTTCCCTGGTAATGGCGCCAAAAACATGATGCCAATACCATGGTTCACAACTTCGCACAACTAACCAGCAAGTGCACTGGGTCGTCCAAGTAATACCTTACGTGAGTAAGGGTCGAATCCCACGGAGATTGTTGGTATGAAGAAAGCTATAGTCACCTTGTAAATCTCAGTCAGGCAGATATAAAATAGTAATGGGGTTTTCGAAAATAACTAATAGAATAAGGATAGAAATACTTATGTAAATCATTGGTGATAATTTCAGATAAGCGTATGGAGATGCATTCGTTCCTCTGAACCTCCGCTTTCCTGCTGTCTTCATCCAATCAATCTTACTCCTTTCTATGGCTAGCTTTATGTAAGGATGTCACCGATGTCAATGGCTACTTTCGATCTCTCTCGGGAAAATGATCCAAATGCTCTGTCACAGCACGGCTAATCGTCTGGAGGCATCACCTTTGTCGTTGGTTGCATCCTATTCCTCCTTGTGAAAATGGTCCGATGCGCTGTCACTGCATGGCTAATCATCTGGAGGTTCTCGATCATACTGGAATAGGATTTACTATCCTTTTGCGTCTGTCACTAGGCCCAGCAATCGCGAGTTTGAAGCTCGTCACAGTCATTCAATCCCAGAATCCCACTCGAAATACCACAGACAAGGTTTAGACTTTCCGGATTCTCATGAATGCCGCCATCAATCTAGCTTATACCACGAAGATCCCAATATCTCGGACTCGGTCCCCTGTATTAGTAATCTAAGAGATATTCGTTCAATCGGAGGTAGAACGGGAGTGGTTGTCAGGCACGCGTTCATAGGGAATGATAATGATTGTCACGTTTATCACATTCAGGTTGAAGTACGAATGAATATCTTAGAAGTGGAATAAGTTGAATTGAATAGAAAATAGTAGTACTTTGCATTAATCTTTGAGGAACAGCAGAGCTCCACACCTTAATCTATGGAGTGTAGAAGCTCTACCGTTAAAAATACATAAGTGAAAGGTCCAGGCATGACCGAATGGCCAGCCCCTCTGATCTAAGAACCAGGCGTCCAAAGGTGTCTAATACAATAGTAAAAGGTCCTATTTATAATAAACTAGCTACTAGGGTTTATAGAAGTAAGTAATTGATGCATAAATCCACTTCCGGGGCCCACTTGGTGTGTGCTTGGGCTGAGCTTGAGTGTTACACGTGTAGAGGTCATTCCTGGAGTTGAACGCCAGTTTTGGTGCCAGTTTGGGTGTTGAACTCCACTTTCCAACTTGTTTCTGGCGCTGGACGCCAGAATTGGGCAGAGAGCTGGCGTTGAACGCCAGTTCGCGTCATCTAAACTTGGGCAAAGTATAAACTATTATACATTTCTGGAAAGCCCTGGATGTCTACTTTCCAACGCAATTGGAAGCGCGCTATTTCGAGTTCGGTAGTTCTAGAAAATCCACTTTGAGTGCAGGGAGGTCAGAATCCAACAGCATCAGCAGTCCTTCTTCAACCTCTGAATCTGATTTTTGTTCAAGTCCCTCAATTTCAGCCAGAAAATACCTGAAATCACAGAAAAATACACAAACTCATAGTAAAGTCCAGAAATGTGAATTTAACATAAAAACTAATGAAAACATCCCTAAAAGTAACTAGATTCTACTAAAAACATACTAAAAACAATGCCAAAAAGCGTATAAATTATCCGCTCATCACAACACCAAACATAAATTGTTGCTTGTCCCCAAGCAACTGAAAATCAAATAGGATAAAAAGAAGAGAATATACTATAAATTGCAAACTATCAATGAAACATAGCTCCAATCAAATGAGCGGGACTTATAGCTTTTTGCCTCTTGAATAGTTTTGGCATCTCACTTTATCCATTGAAAAAGTCCCCAATTAGAGGTGTCCAGAGTTCTTAAGCACTCTCTTTTTTTCTTTGGATCATGACTTTAACTGCTCAATGTCAAGCTTTTTACTTGACACCTTCACACTACAAGCATATAGTTAGGGACACTGTTCATTTAGAGTGCTTAGGCCAAGATTTTGTTTCTTTTAGGCCCTCCTAACCATTGATGCTCAAAGCCTTGGATCCTTTTACCCTTGCCTTTTGGTT
>NC_029789.2:70392033-70405736 GCF_000816755.2 Arachis ipaensis | reverse complement strand
AACTCATGTACTTCTTGTTCTTTTGAATTAAAACATTTTTCATTTAAGATAGGTGATGGATTCATAGGACATTCATAACTTTAAGACAAAGTTACTAACTACTAATGATCATGTAATGAAGACACAAACATAGATAAGCACTTAACATAGAGAAAACAAAAAACAGAGAAAGTAAGAACAAGGAATGAGTCCACCTTAGTGATGGTGGCATTTCCTTCTTGAGGAACCAATGATGTCCTTGAGCTCTTCTATGTCTCTTCCTTGTCTTTGTTGCTTCTCCCTCATTTCTTTTTGATCTTTTCTTATTTCATGAAGGATGATGGAGTGCTCTTGATGTTCCACCCTTAGTTGTCCCATGTTGGAGCTTAATTCTCCTAGGGAAGTGTTGATTTGCTCCCAAAAATTCTGTGGAGGAAAGTGCATCCCTTGAGGTATCTCAGGGGTTTCTTGATGATGAGCTTCTTCATGTCACTATTGAGATCCATGAATGTGCTCTCTTGTTTGCTCCATCCTTTTCTTAGTGATGGGCTTGTGAGATGAATCTTTCCATCTCCCATGGCTCAGAGGTAGAAGCAATTGTCTTTCCTTTCCTCTTCTTGAGGTTTCTCTGGCCTTAGGTGCCATTAATGGTAATGGAAAAACAAAAAGTTTATGCTTTTATCACACCAAATTTAGCATGTTGCTCGCCCTCGAGCAAAAGAAGAAAGAATAGAAGAAGAAGAAGAAGAAGAGATGGAGGAGATGGAGGGATGTGTGTATTCGGCCATATGGGTGGGATTTGGTGGGAAAGAGATGTTGAATTTTGAAGGTAGGGGGGTGTATGGATGTGAGTGGTAAATGGAAAACAGAAGGGATGATCATGAATGGAGAGAGAGGGGGTGAGAAGAAGTGACTGGAGGTAGGTGGGGATCCTGTGGGGTCCACAGATCCTAAGGTGATCCTGTGGGGTCCATAGATCCTGAGGTATTCAAGGATTTACAACCTTGCACCAAATTAGGCATGCAAAATGCCCTTGCACACAACTCTGGGCGTTCAGCGCCAGATTGGTGCTTGTTCTGGGTGTTGAACGCCCATTTGTAGCCTATTTCTGGCGTTGAACGCCAGAACCATGCTTGTTCTGGGCGTTCAGCGCCAGCTCTTCTCCAGGGTGCATTTCTGGCGTTTAAACACCCAGATGCTGCCCATTCTGTCGTTCAGCGCCAGAACCATGCTCTGTTCTGGCGTTGAACGCCCAAAACATGCTTCTTACTAGCGTTTAAACGCCAGTAAGGTCTTCCTCCAGGGTGTGATTTTTCTTCTGCTGTTTTTGATTCCGTTTTCAATTTTTATATTTATTTTGTGACTCCACATGATCATGAACCTATAAAGACATATAACCAATAAACATATAATTAGATAAAAATTGGGTTGCCTCCCAACAAGCGCTTCTTTAATGTCAATAGCTTGACAGTGGGCTCTCATGGAGCCTCACAGATGTGCAGAGCATTGTTGAAACTCCCCAACACCAAACTTAGAGTTTGGATATGGGAGTTCAACACCAAACTTAGAGTTTGGATATGGGAGTTCAACACCAAACTTAGAGTTTGGTTGTGGCCTCCCAACACCAAACTTAGAGTTTGGCTGCGGGGGCTTTGGTTGACTCTGCTTTGAGAGAAGCTTTTTCTGCTTCCTCTTCATGGATGCAGAGAGAGATCCTTGAGTTGTAAACACAAGGTTGTCCTTATTTAATTGAAGGATCAATTCCCCTCTGTCCACATCAATCACAACTCTTGCTGTGGCTAGGAAAGGTCTTCCTAGGATGATGGATTCATCCTCTTCCTTTCCAGTATCCAGGACTATGAAATCAGCAGGGATGTAAAGGCCTTCAACCTTTACTAACACGTCCTCTACTTGTCCATAAGCCTGTTTTCTTGAATTATCTGCCATCTCTAATGAGATTTTCGCAGCTTGCACCCCATAGATTCCCAGTTTCTCTATTACAGAGAGGGGCATGAGGTTTATCCCTAAACCAAGGTCACACAGAGCCTTAAAGATCATGGTGCCTATGGTACAAGGTATTATGAACTTTCCAGGATCCTGTCTCTTCTGAGGCAATGTCAATTGATCCAGATCACTTAGTTCATTGGTGAACAAGGGAGGTTCATCTTCCCAAGTCTCAATACCAAACAATTTGGCATTCAGCTTTATGATTGCACCAAGAAACTTGGCAGTTTGCTCTTCAGTAACATCCTCATTCTCTTCAGAAGAGAAATACTCATCAGAGCTCATGAATGGCTTAAGGAGGTTCAATGGAATCTCTATGGTCTCTAGATGAGTCTCAGATTCCTTTGGTTCCTCAGAGAGAAACTCCTTATTGATCACTGGGCGTCCCAGGAGGTCTTCCTCCTTGGGATTCACGTCCTCCTCTCCCTCATTGGGTTCGGCCATTTTGGTTATGTCAATGGCCTTACACTCTCCTTTTGGATTCTCTTCTGTATTGCTTGGGAGAGTGCTAGGAGGGATTTCAGTGATCCTTTTACTCAGCTGGCCCACTTGAGCTTCCAAATTTCTAATGGAAGACCTTGTTTCATTCATGAAACTCACAGTGGCCTTAGATAGATCAGAGACTAAATTTACTAAGCTAGATGGATTCTGCTCAGAATTCTCTGTCTGTTGCTGAGTGGATGATGGAAAAGGTCTATTATTGTTAAACCTGCTTCTTCCACCATTATTAAAGCCTTGTTGAGGCTTTTGATCCTTCCATGAGAAATTTGGATGATTCCTCCATGATGGATTATAGGTGTTTCCATAAGGTTCATCTAAGTAATTCACCTCTGCTATTGCAGGGTTTTCAGGATCATAAGCTTCTTCTTCATAAGAAGCCTCTTGAGTACTGTTGGATGCAGCTTGCACTCCATTCAGACTCTGAAAAATCATATTGACTTGCTGAGTCAATATTTTATTCTGAGCCAATATGGCATTCAGAGTATCAACTTCAAGAACTCCCTTCTTCATAGGTGTCCCATTATTCACATGATTCCTTTCAGAAGTGTACATGAACTGGTTATTTGCAACCATGTCAATGAGTTCTTGTGCTTCTGCAGGTGTTTTCTTTAGGTGAATGGATCCACCTGCAGAAGTATCCAATGACATCTTTGATAACTCAGACAGACCATCATAGAATATATCCAGGATGGTCCATTCTGAAAGCATGTCAGAAGGACATTTTTTGGTCAAATGTTTGTATCTTTCCCAAGCTTCATAGAGGGATTCACCTTCTTTCTGTCTGAAGGTTTGAACATCCACTCTAAGCTTGCTCAGCTTTTGAGGAGGAAAGAACTTGGCTAAGAAAGCCGTGACCAGCTTATCCCAAGAGTTCAGGCTATCTCTGGGTTGAGAATCCAACCACACTCTAGCTCTATCTCTTACAGCAAAAGGGAAAAGCATGAGGCTGTAGACTTCAGGATCTACTCCATTAGTCTTAACAGTATCACATATCAGCAAGAATTCAGTTAAGAACTGAAAAGTATCTTCAGATGGAAGTCCATGAAACTTGCAGTTCTGCTGCATCAGAGAAACTAGCTGAGGTTTCAACTCAAAATTGTTTGCTGGATTGTTGTAATTTAGCTTCTCTTAGTTTTCTCTTCAGAGTCCTTTCAGGTTCTGGATCAGCTTCAACAAGAATGCCTTTTTCTTTGTCCCTGCTCATAAGAAAGAGAAGAGAAAAAGAAAAGAAGAGGAATCATCTATGTCACAGTAAAGAGGTTCATTATTGTTAGTAGAAGAAGAAAAGAAATAGGGGTGAAGAAGAATGAAGAATCCAAACACAAGGGTAAGCATAGGAGCCGTGATGTGAGATGAAGAGAAGTGTTAGTAGATGAATAAATAAATAGAAGGGGATGAGAGGAGGAGAGAATTTTCGAAAATAATTTTTGAAAAAGAGTTAGTGATTTTCGAAAATGGTTTTTGAAAAAGGTTAGTATTTTTTTTCGAAAATTCAAATAGAAAATAAAATAATTAGTTAATTAAAAAGAAATTTTTGAAAAAGAGAGAAGATATTTTTGAAAAATGAGAGAGAGAGAGTTAGTTAGGTAGTTTTGAAAAAGATAAGAAACAAACAAAAAGTTAGTTAGTTAGTTGAAACAAATTTGAAAATCAATTTTTTGAAAGGGATAAGATAAGAAGATATTTTTGAAAAGATATGATAGAAATTAGTTTTTGAAAAAGATTTGATTTTTAAAATCTCAATTAATGACTTGATTCACAAGAAATCACAAGATATGATTCTAGAACTCAGAGTTTGAATCTTTCTTAACAAGCAAGTAACAAACTTGAAATTTTTGAATCAAAACATTAATTGATGATGTTATTTTCAAAAATTATGATATAAAAATAAGAAAAAGATTTTTGAAAAATATTTTTAGAGTTTTCGAAAATAACTAAGAAAAATGAAAAAAGATTTGATTTTTGAAAAAGATTTGAAAAAGATAAGATTTTTAAATTGAAAATTTGATTTGACTCATAAGAAACAACTTGATTTTTAAAAATTTTTGAAAAAGTCAACTCAATTTTCGAATTTGATGAGAGAAAAAAGGGAAGATATTTTTTTGATTTTTTAATTTTGAATGATGAGAGAGAAAAATTAAAACATCATTTTCATGTTTTTCTCTTTTATTTTTGAATCAAAACAAGGAATGCATGCAAGAACACTATGAATGTCAAGATGAACACCAAGAACACTATGAAGATCATGATGAACATCAAGAACATATTTTTGAAAATTGTTTAATGCAAAGAAAACATGCAAGACACCAAACTTAGAATTCTTTAATGCTTAAACACTAAGAATTCAAGAATGCATATGAAAAACAAGAAAAGACACAAAACATGCAAATGCAAAGATCAAACAAAAAGACTTACCAAGAACAACATGAAGATCATGAAGAACACTATGAATGGATTTACATCCATTGAGGTGATTAGTTGAAGACCAATCCCAAAGGAGTTTGGGTATGGCTTTTCAGCCAGATAGGATTCAACATGTTACCATGAAACTCTAGAATTCATTCTTGAAAGTTTTGAAGCCATAGAATAATTTATTTTTGAAAACATTTTTATTTTAAAATTTTTTTTCGAAAACAAAGGAGAAAATTTTGAAAGATTTTTGAAAAATTTTTGAAGAGAAAACAAAAAGAAAATTACCTAATCTGAGCAACAAGATAAGCCGTCAGTTGTCCAAACTCGAACAATCCCCGGCAACGGCGCCAAAAACTTGGTGGACGAAATTGTGATTACACCTTGATTATGTAAAATTCATTGCTCTTTCTTTCCCTGGTAATGGCACCAAAAACATGATGCCAATACCATGGTTCACAACTTCGCACAACTAACCAGCAAGTGCACTGGGTCGTCCAAGTAATACCTTACGTGAGTAAGGGTCGAATCCCACGGAGATTGTTGGTATGAAGCAAGCTATAGTCACCTTGTAAATCTCAGTCAGGCAGATATAAAATAGTAATGGGGTTTTTAAAAATAACTAATAGAATAAGGATAGAAATACTTATGTAAATCATTGGTGGGAATTTCAGATAAGCGTATGGAGATGCATTCATTCCTCTGAACCTCCGCTTTCCTGCTGTCTTCATCCAATCAATCTTACTCCTTTCTATGGCTAGCTTTATGTAAGGATGTCACCGGTGTCAATGGCTACTTTCGATCTCTCTCGGGAAAATGATCCAAATGCTCTGTCACAGCACGGCTAATCGTCTGGAGGCATCACCTTTGTCGTTGGTTGCATCCTATTCCTCCCTGTGAAAATGGTCCGATGCGCTGTCACTGCATGGCTAATCATCTGGAGGTTCTCGATCATACTGGAATAGGATTTACTATCCTTTTGCGTCTGTCACTAGGCCCAGCAATCGCGAGTTTGAAGCTCGTCACAGTCATTCAATCCCAGAATCCTACTCGAAATACCACAGACAAGGTTTAGACTTTCCGGATTCTCATGAATGCCGCCATCAATCTAGCTTATACCACGAAGATCCCAATATCTCGGACTCGGTCTCCTGTATTAGTAATCTAAGAGATATTCATTCAATCGGAGGTAGAACGGGAGTGGTTGTCAGGCACGCGTTCATAGGGAATGATAATGATTGTCACGTTTATCACATTCAGGTTGAAGTGCGAATGAATATCTTAGAAGTGGAATAAGTTGAATTGAATAGAAAACAGTAGTACTTTGCATTAATCTTTGAGAAACAGCAGAGCTCCACACCTTAATCTATGGAGTGTAGAAGCTCTACCATTAAAAATACATAAGTGAAAGGTCCAGGCATGACCGAATGGCCAGCCCCTCTGATCTAAGAACCAGGCGTCCAAAGGTGTCTAATACAATAGTAAAAGGTCCTATTTATAATAAACTAGCTACTAGGGTTTATAGAAGTAAGTAATTGATGCATAAATCCACTTCCGGGGCCCACTTGGTGTGTGCTTGGGCTGAGCTTGAGTGTTACACGTGTAGAGGTCATTCCTGGAGTTGAACGCCAGTTTTGGTGCCAGTTTGGGCGTTGAACTCCACTTTCCAACTTGTTTCTGGCGCTGGACGCCAGAATTGGGCAGAGAGCTGGCGTTTAACGCCAGTTTGCGTCGTCTAAACTTGGGCAAAGTATGGACTATTATACATTTCTGGAAAGCTCTGGATGTCTATTTTCCAACGCAGTTGGAAGCGCGCCATTTCGAGTTCTGTAGCTCCAGAAAATCCACTTTGAGTGCAGAGAGGTTAGAATCCAACAACATCAGCAGTCCTTCTTCAACCTCTGAATCTGATTTTTGCTCAAGTCCCTCAATTTCAGCCAGAAAATATCTGAAATCACAGAAAAATACACAAACTCATAGTAAAGTCCAGAAATGTGAATTTAACATAAAAACCAATGAAAATATCCCTAAAAGTAACTAGATTCTACTAAAAACATACTAAAAACAATGCCAAAAAGCGTATAAATTATCCGCTCATCATAGACCATCAGAGAGGAAAAGCCAAGAACAATGTAGCACACATACAACAAGGATTGAAGGATGCTGGGCTCTGGGATCAAGTAGACCACATTTGGGATCGGAGGTGCCCTGTTGAAGAACCACAAGAAACAAACAAGAAGAGGAAGAAGAAAGGAGAATCCAACAAAGGAAAAGAGGACAACAATTAAGAGGTGGTGGAGTCCCTTTTATAGTTCTAATTAAATAAGGATGATGCATATCTGAAACATGATATGCCTCCAAATGTTTTAAGTTCTGCATTTTCATATCTTGGTAGATTATTATTAGGATTTGTATTATGTCGGTTATCACTCATTTGCTAAATTATGTCTTGTCCTTTTTGCATCAATAAGAGAAAATGTTTGAAATAGAAAGTGATTGTCCAATGTTGTAGGAATTAGAATAAACACTTGTGGTGGTAATTGCTTGATTGGATGATAAGCTCAATAATAAAAGCTGCAGAAGAGAATATCTCTTGTAGTGTGAACTTAGTTGCTGTTATAAAACCTTCAATTAATGAACATCCCTGAGGAACGTAGAAAGGTAAGAAAGAAAAAGAGAAGAAAAGCCAAGGATTGGCAACAAGAAAGAAAGAAACAAATAATAAGACTAGACACCAATAGCTTGGACCTTAGGACATATGCCTGTGGTGTTTCTTATACTAGGATATGCTTAAAGAATTAGGTTCTGTGGAGTCTTTTAAAACTTGGTAACTTGGATTAACTAATCTGGGATTATCAACCGAAAGTCCATTATCAAGAGCAACCTACTTACAAAGCATTTAGTAACCCAAAGAGGTGCTGGGCATCAATGTTCCTAAGAAGAATTGTGAGCCAAGTGTCTGTAGTTAAGAAGTGCTGAGAAAAATTGAGCCAAAAGGCTGTTGTAACACTTGACACTGAGCCACCATTGAGAAATAAGCTTTCTAAGAAAAAGAATGAAGGAAAAATAAAAAAGGGATCAATCAAAGAGCAGGGAATTATAACAATAACTCTAGTGAATCTTCAAAGAAGCATTTCCTTTCTATCAGCAAAGAATAATTGAGCTGCATTTTTATCTGCATAAAACCCCATGGTTCAAATTCTATTATCTGCTAAATAAGGACTTATATACTTCTCTATTTCATTCCATTTCTTCTCATGTTTAGTGCTTGCTTGGGGACAAGCAAGGTTTAAGTTTGGTGTTGTGATGACAAGTGATGAGCGGATAATTTATACGCTTTTTGGCATTGTTTTTACATAGTTTTTAGTATGTTCTAGTTGCTTTTTATTATATTTTTATTAGTTTTTATGCAAAAATCACATTTCTGGACTTTACTATGAGTTTGTGTGTTTTCTGTAATTTCAGGTATTTTCTGGCTGAAATTGACGGACCTGAGCAAAAATCTGATTCAGAGGCTGAGAAAGGACTACAGATGCTGTTGGATTCTGACCTCCCTGCACTCAAACACATTTTTCTCGAGCTACAGAAGTTCAATTGGCGCGTTCTCAATTGGGCTGGAAAGATAACATCTTGGGTTTTCCAGCAATATATAATACTCCATACTTTTCCCAAGATTTAATGGCCCAAACTGGCATTCAACGCCAGCCAGAGACCCTTTTCTGGCGTAAAACGCCGGAACTGGCACCAGAACTGGAGTTAAACGCCCAAACTGGCATCCAAGCTGGCGTTTAACTCCAGAAAAGGCCTATGCACGTGAAAAGCTCAATGCTCAGCCCAAGCACACACCAAGTGGGTCCCGGAAGTGGATTTCTGCACTATCTACACTTACTTACTCAATTTCTATAATCTTTAGTAACTAGTTTAGTATAAATACTAGTCTTTCCTATTGTATTGAGACTTTTTTTATCAGCTTATGCCATTGTTCACATTTGGTAGGCTGGCCATTCGGCCAGGCCTAGACCTTTTTCTCTTATATATTTTCTACGGTGGAGTTTCTGCACCTCATAGATTAAGGTACGGAGCTCTGCTGTTCTTCATGAATTAATGCAAGTACTATTGTTTCTCTTTCAATTCACGCTTACTTCTTCTCCAAGATATACTCTCATACTTAATTCAATTAAGTCAGAATGAAGGGGTGACCCGTGACAATCACCCACTATCTTCGTTACTCGCTTAGCCAAGATCCGCGTGCCTAACAATCACAAGCGGTCTACATGATGTTCAACGTAGTCATTGGACAACAGCCGGAGTATAGTCTCTTGGGTCTCTGATCCATGGATTTGACTTGCCTCTCCTAACAACAGAGCATTCAAATCCGTGAGATTAGAACCTTCGTGGTAGAGGCTAGAACCAATTGGCAGCATTCCTTAGATCCGGAAGTCTAAACCTTGTCTGTGGTATTCCGATTAGGATCTGGGACGGGATGATTGTGACGAGCTTCAAACTCATGAATGTTGGGCGCAGTGACAGTGTGCAAAAGGATAGAGAGATCCTATTCCAACACAAGTGAGAACCGACAGATGATTAGTCGTGCGGTAGCTGTGCCTGGTATTTTTCATCCGAGACGAGAGATCCGACAGTTGATTAGCCATACAGAAACCATACCTGAACCATTTTCATTGAGAGGACGGATGGTAGCCATTGACAACGATTATCCACTAACATAAAGCTTGCCATGGAAGGGAGCACGCATGATTGGATGAAGACAATAGGAAAGCAGAGATTTAGAAGCTACAAAGCATCTCCAAATGCTTATCTGAAATTTCCACCAATGAATTACATAAGTATCTTTATTTTAATTTTACGTTTTATTTATCTTTCAATTATCAAAACTCATAACCAATTGAATCCGCCTGACTAAGATTTTACAAGATGACCATAGCTTACTTCAAGCCGGCAATCTCCGTGGGATCGATCCTTACTCGCGTAAGGTTTTATTACTTGGACTACCCAGTGCACTTGCTGGTTAGTTGTACTGGAGTTGTGAAAAGTGTGATCACAATTTCGTGCACCAACAAGTCATTTTATGCTAGTTTTACAAGCATTTTTCATTAGTTTCATTAGGTTTCTTGCACAATAAGTAAGTAATTGGAGTGGATTTTCATGATTATCTTGAATCAATATACCATCATTTATTTTACAAAAAATCATAGGGTTTATGATAGAATTAATTGATTTCATGAATAATGCAAAGACCTTGTGAATTTGGTGATACTTTGATTGTTTGTTTGGTTGCTTGTAGGTGAAGAAATGAAGAAAAGGGGGAGGCCAATCAAGGGAGCAACGTTCAAAGAGTGAACTTGGAGTTCACTAATACAACGCATCAAAGAGGCAAGGGATAGCGTTCAAAAAGTGAACTTGCCATTCACTTTATGAACTTTATTGTGGGTTTCAAGCCTTGGGGAGGAAGCTCAAGCCAAATGCACTAAAGAAGCAAAGGGTGGCACTCAAACTTTGAACGCAGTGTTCAATAAGTGAACGCCCAAGGAAGACCATCACGCACCAAGGAAACAAGTGCACCAAGGCGTGCAACAAAGGGTAGCGTTCAAAAAGTGAACGCCACATTCACTTAGTGAACATTTTCAAAGAGAGAGAGCCAAGGGAAACAATGCGCGCGTCCAAGGCAGCACCCAACCAAGTGTAGCACTCAAAATTTGAGCGCAGCGTTCAAATAGTGAATGCTAGAGGCAACAAGGCGCAACAAAGGCGCACCAAGGGAGAAGTGAATGCCAAGTTCACTTTCCAAACGGAGCGCTCCACTGGAGCATGCATCTCCAAGCAATAAAGATTGGTGGGGATCCTGTGGGGTCCACAGATCCTGAGGTGATCCTGTGGGGTCCACAGATCCTGAGGTGTTCAAGGATTTACAACCTTGCACCAAATTGGGCATGCAAAATGCCCTTGCACACAACTCTGGGCGTTCAGCGCCAGATTGGTGCTTGTTTTGGGCGTTGAACGCCCATTTGTTGCCCATTTCTAGCGTTGAACGCCAGAACCATGCTTGTTCTGGGCGTTCAGCGCCAGCTCTTCTCCAGGGTGCATTTCTGGCGTTCAAACGCCCAGATGCTGCCCATTTCTGGCGTTCAGCGCCAGAATGATGCTCTGTTCTGGCGTTGAACGCCCAAAACATGCTTCTTATTGGCGTTAAAACGCCAGTAAGGTATTCCTCCAGGGTGTGATTTTTCTTCTGCTGTTTTTGATTCCGTTTTCAATTTTTATATTTATTTTGTAACTCCGCATGATCATGAACCTAATAAAACATGAAAGAACAAGAAAAATAAATAAATAAAGATTGGGTTGCCTCCCAACAAGCGCTTCTTTAATGTCAATAGCTTGACAGTGAGCTCTCATGGAGCCTCACAGATGTGCAGAGCTTTGTTGAGACCTCCCAACACCAAACTTAGAGTTTGGATATGGGGGTTTGACACCAAACTTTGAGTTTGGTTGTGGCCTCCCAACACCAAACTTAGAGTTTGACTGTGGGGGCTTTGTTTGACTCTGCTTTGAGAGAAGCTTTTTATGCTTCCTCTCCATGGATGCAGAGAGAGATCCTTGAGTTGTAAACACAAGGTTGTCCTCATTTAATTGAAGGATCAATTTTCCTCTGTCCACATCAATCACAGCTCTTGCTGTGGCTAGGAAGGGTCTTCCAAGGATGATGAATTCATCCTCATACTTCCCAGTATCTAGGACTATGAAATAAGCAGGGATGTAAAGGCCTTCAACCTTTACTAACATGTCCTCTACTTGTCCATAAGCCTGTTTTCTTGAATTGTCTGCCATCTCTAATGAGATTTTAGTGGCTTGTACCCCATAGATTCCCAGTTTCTCTATTACAGAGAGGGGCATGAGGTTTATTCCTGAACAAGGGTCACACAGAGCATTAAAGATCATGGTGCCTATGGTACAAGGTATTAAGAACTTTCCAGGATCTTGTTTCTTCTGAGGCAATGTCAGTTGATCCAGATCACTTACTTCATTGGTGAACAAGGGAGGTTCATCTGCCCAAGTTTCAATGCCAAATAATTTGGCATTCAGCTTCATGATTGCACCAAGGTACTTGGTGACTTGCTCCTCAGTGACATTCTCATTCTCTTCAGAAGAGGAATACTCATCAGAGCTCATGAATGGCATAAGGATGTTTAATGGAATCTCTAGGGTCTCTAGGTGAGCCTCAGATTCCTTTGGTTCCTCAAAGGGAAGCTCCTTATTGATCACTGGACGTCCCAGGAGGTCTTCCTCCTTGGGATTCATGTCCTCTCCTTCCTTCACAGATTCGGCCATGGTGATTAATTCAATGGCCTTGCACTCTCCTTTTGGATTTTCTTCTGTATTGCTTGGGAGAGTACTAGAAGGGATTTCAGTAATCCTTTTACTCAGCTGGCCCACTTGTGCTTCCAAATTTCTAATGGAAGACCTTGTTTCATTCATAAAACTTACAATAGCCTTGGATAGATCAGAGACTAAGTTTGCTAAATTAGAGGTATTTTGTTCAGAGTTCTCTGTCTTTTGCTGAGTGGATGATGGAAAAGGCTTGCTATTGCTAAACCTGTATCTTCCACCATTACTAAAGCCTTATTGAGGCTTTTGTTGATCCTTCCATGAGAGATTTGGATGATTTCTTCATGATGGATTATAGGTGTTTCCATAAGGTTCACCTAAGTAATTCACCTCTGCTATTGCAGGGTTCTCAGGATCATAAGCTTCTTCTTTTGAAGATGCCTCTTGAGTACTGTTGGATGCAGCTTGCATTCCATTCCGACTTTGAGAAATCATATTGACTTGCTGAGTCAATATTTTGTTTTGAGCCAATATGGCATTCAGAGTATCAATTTCAAGAACTCCCTTCTTCATAGGCGTCCCATTACTCACAGGATTCCTCTCAGAAGTGTACATGAAGGGGACAAAGAATGTAATGTAAGGAAAGAAACACAAGGGTGAGGAGAGTAGAGATGTGAGGTGAGGAGATGTTTAGTAGATGAATAAATAAGTAGAATAAGATGAGAGAGGAAAAATTTCGAAAATAATTTTTAAAAAAGAGTTAGTGATTTTCAAAAATAGTTTTTGAAAAAGGTTAGTAATTTTCGAAAATTTGAAATCAACAATTAAAATAATTAGTTAAAAAAAGAAATTTTGAAAAAGAGGGAAGATATTTTCGAAAATTAGAGAGAGAGAGAGTTAGTTAGGTAGTTTTGAAAAAGATAAGAAACAAACAAAAAGTTAGTTAGTTAGTTGAAACAAATTTTGAAAAGATAAGAAGTTAGGAGGTTAGAAAAGATATTTTGAAATCAACTTTTTGAAAAAGATAAGATAAGAAGATATTTTTGAAAAGATATGGTTGAAATTAGTTTTGAAAAAGATTTGATTTTTAAAATCACAAATAATGACTTGATTCATAAGAAATCACAAGATATGATTCTAGAACTCAAAGTTTGAATCTTTCTTAACAAGCAAGTGACAAACTTGAAATTTTTGAATCAAAACATTAATTGATGATGTTATTTTCGAAAATTATGAGATAAAATTAAGAAAAAGATTTTTGAAAAATACTTTTTTTTGTAATTTTCGAAAATAACTAAGAAAAATGAAAAAGATTTGATTTTTGAAAAAAAATAGAAAATAAGGATAGAAACACTTATGTAATTCATTGGTGAGAATTTCAGATAAGTGTGTAGAGATGCTTTCGTTCCTCTGAATCTCTGCTTTCCCGCTGTCTTCATCCAATCAGTCTTACTCCTTTCTATGGCTGG